>NW_027187369.1:17407501-17525001 GCF_028583685.1 Petaurus breviceps papuanus
TGTGTGTGTGTGTGTGTGTGTGTGTGTGTGTGTGTGTGTGTGTGTGTTTTAAATTTGTCCTTATTCTCCATGATCTGTCAGTAGCATTTGATTCTGTTAATCTTTTGTCTTAATACCCTCTCCTCCTTTGGCTTCTGTGCTGGTTCTCTCACATAGTTCTATCTCTGATCATTTCTTCTTTCTATACTGAAAAAATAAGTAGCTTCTAAAGTTTTGTCTTTATCTCTTGCAATACCATCTATCCTCCTCCAGCTCACTTCATTTGTTATCACTGTGTAAATGACTTCTAAATCTGTATTAAAAACTCTTTTCTGAGCTCCAGTCTCACGTTTCTAAGTAGCTAGTAGGTATTTCCACCTGGGTATTACTCTGAAACTTTATTCTATAGATAGATAGACAGACGGACAGACAGACAGGATAGATAGATAGACAGACAGACAGGATAGATAGACAGACAGGATAGATAGACAGACAGGATAGATAGACAGACAGACAGGATAGATAGACAGACAGACAGGATAGATAGATAATATATTCTTATATAGATTACTTCATCTTCTTCCCAAATCATTCACCTTCCCCCAAATTCTCTGTTTTTTATTGACTGTACCATTATTTTAGTCACTTGGGCTTATTACCTTGAAAGAATAAAAAGCTACAACTGAGTTATCAAATATTGAGTGATATTTTTTACTCTTTTCTCTTCTTTAGACCTCACAATCCCAGGTAGTTGATAAGATTTTTCTATCTTACCTTCATGCCCATGTTTAAATTACCATGGAAACTGGGATTCAGGACTTTAAACCGTCCTGTAATCTCTCACTTTCAAACTATTGCTACAGTGTTCTTACTAGTGCATCACTGATCACATCCTTCCTCTACTGAAAAACTTACAATGGCTCTCTATTGCCTGTTGAATAAAGTATAAACTTCTCAAATTAATCAAGTAAAAGCTTCTTTTTGACATTCCTCTGTTGTCTGATTACAATAGGCCTACCCAACCTTATTGCTTACTACTCATCTTCCTGTCTTTTATCTTCCAATCAAAATGGATTTCCCACTCATACAGTCTCCATATCTTTATAATACCATTTCCTATGACTAGAATAGGATCCTTACAATCCAGATTACTCATATTGATGGACATGTCTTTTCATCAAGGCAAACTTCTCCATGAAGAATTCTTTGATAACCTCTTTTCCACCGCAACCCCAACCCCACTTGACTTTAACCCTCCAGTGAATTTGATCTCTCTTTTTTGAAATTTCTTATAACTTTTTCCCCCTGGGCAACTCATTTGCATTTAACAATCTTTTTTGGATTATTTTTTATTTAGTACATATCCTTCCCCTACCCCCCCCCCCATGTTAAGGTTGTAATCTTGAAAGAAGTATCTTCATATATCAGATAGGTGTGCTATCTACTTGTCTTCCCAACTCCTACTGTAGTCCTTTAACCTCCATTCTTCACAAGCTCATAAGCTCTGTAGTTGAAACATTGTAAACTTTAATTTACAGTTGAAGATGCTGAACATTTGAGAAGTTAAGTCCACTATCATCAATAGAGGAGATTAGTTTGAAATCCAGATCTTCTAACTCCAATTCTATACTTTCTATGGCAAAGACCTTATAGAGAAACCTATACTCTGAAGGGAAAGATTGCTTAATCCTAAGTGTGGATTTCCAAATAATGTACTGCATTATCTAAGACTATATATGTAGTTGAACATTGTATATTTTATATTGTAGGGAGCCTTCCTAGATCAACTGTCATTTTGGAATCATGTCCATTAAGGGGAATGGTTGCACCTTAAAATCTTACAGTGTAAGTCAAAGGTACAGTTTATAAGAGAATTATGTTTAAATGTTTATGTTTGGAAATTGGGTATAATTTTGAATATTTCTCTTCCATTCCCAATGAAGCTAGAGAGGTAGATTAGATATTTTCAGACTGTGCCACAGGCAGTCATACAGGTTGGGAATTTCATCACATCCTATCCTTGTTGTAAAACAATGGAAGGAGCTGTAAGAAATTATATCTGTCAAATCCATCAGCGTCTAAAAACAGCAGGAGATCATTTTGACAGTTTTCACCAGTTAGTCTGCTGATCATCCATGTTACTACTCTACTGTATTTCTGGGGAAATAATGGTCCAGTGTTTCAGAATTAACTCAAAAGGAGCTTTCATATGTATTTGTCACATTTCAGGAAACTTTGAAAAACCTAACTTCATAGCTCAGGAAAGGGGTGTGTGTGTGTGTGTGTGTGTGTGTGTGTGTGTGTGTGTGTGTGTAAAGAGACATGTACATGATACATCTTGAATATGTATAGTGCTATCAGTATAGTGATTTTTCTGTCTTACCTATTGAGTCCTTGTTTTCTATTATTTTTACTTGAAAATAGAAAGGATCTGTTTGATATTCCCAGATGCATTGAATTTATAGCATTATCTTTTTTATTTTGTTAAATATTTCTCAGAAAGAATTTTTAACAATAATAAAATTTTGAGTTCCAAATTCTCCACCTCCTTCCTGTCCCTCTGCCTTCTTTGGGAAGGCAAGCACTTTGATTTTGATTATACATGTGAAGTCCTGCCAGATATATTTCCTCATTGGCCATTTTGCTAAAGAAAACACAAACAAAATGAAACAAATAAAAAAAATAAAAGTATGCTACAATCTCTGTTCAGATTTTATCAGTTCTCTCTCTGGAGATGGATAGCATTTTTCATCATGGGTCCTTTGGAATTTCCTTGGATCATTGTCTTGATCAGAGTAGCTAAGTCTCTCACACTTGATGATGCTTGCAAAATTGCTATTACTGTGTACAATATTCTCCTGGTTTTGCTCACTTCACTTTCTATCACTTCATATAAGTCTTCCATGTTTTTCTGAAACCATCATCATTGTTATAGCACAATAATATTACATCACAATCATATATACCATATCTTATTCAACCATTCCTCAAAAAGCAAATTGGATACAATTTATACACCAACTTCCTTAATGTATATTGATGTAAAATTTTTAAAATAAGATGCCAGTGAGGAGATTATAGCAGTAGATCACAAGGATCATTTACTTTGACCAGGTAGGATTTATGTCAGGAATGCAGGGTTGGTTCAATATTTTAAAGTTGTTTGGAGAAGAATTTTGGGAGGACTCAGATGAGTGTTCTTGTACTCTACCTTCTTGGCTCTGCCTCTGGCTATTTATAACATTCTCAGTTCTACCATGATAAAGTATCAGTCACACCAACCAGCACCAGAATTAAAACATTTATCTATGTGTGTACAGAAGTGAATGATACACCCAAAAATGACATCAAAATTTCTGTTAGGCCTCAACATCTAAATAATATCTTAGCAATTCAAATTGATCCAAAGTGAATTTGAGAACTTATAATGTCTGTTACCCTGCCTTATAGTAGAGCTAACTAAACAAAATGTGTTTCTCTTTTTTTTGCTTCATTTGCATATTCATTCATTCAGTTAACATTTGTTGAGTGGTTATTGTCTGCAAAGCTAATTTTAAAATTCTCTTGGGAAAACGAAAGTTCATCCTGGAAAGCATGTCTTAATATGAGAGTAATATGAGAAGTAGTATGGTGTAATAGATGGCTGGAACTGAAGTTAGAATACCTAGGATTAGGTCACCCTGTAACAGTTACTAGTTGTGCTAGTGGCAGCAAGGAAGTCAACCATCCAAGTCCTCAGTTTTCTCAGTTGGCAAAGGTAGATAATAATTTTTATAGT
Source organism: Petaurus breviceps papuanus (assembly GCF_028583685.1). Taxonomy (NCBI): domain Eukaryota; kingdom Metazoa; phylum Chordata; class Mammalia; order Diprotodontia; family Petauridae; genus Petaurus; species Petaurus breviceps. Next base: position 17,411,259 of record NW_027187369.1, read on the forward strand.
ACTACTTGATGAGGTTGCTATGGGAACCAAATGAATATAAAATGTTGTGTAACCCCTAATCCCTCTTCTGAGCGACATGTCACTAACTGGTTTTGGACATTTTGTACTGGATGTCCCATAGGTATCTCAAACTTAATGTGTCCAAAAAAAGAATTCTTTATTTTCCCCTTACAAACCCAGTGATCTTTTAAGCTTCCCTATTCTTTTTAAAGGTACCACCATCTTTTTAGTCACTCACTTTTATAATATTTGAATTCCTCATTCACTCTTATCATAACTACACAATCAGTTAACAAATCTTGTTGATTCTACTTTCATAATATTTCTCACACTCATATCTTTTGTCTACTCAGATGCCCAAAATTCTAATTTAGGTCCTTATCTCCTCTCTCCTGGACAACTGCAGTAGCTTCTTACTTGTTCTCTTTGCCATGAGTCTCTCGCATACACCATCTATTACTCACACAGTTGCAAAAGCAAAGGTCTGACTGTATCACTTGTTTCCTCTATAACCTCCATTCTTCCCCTATTTACTTTTGGAATAAAATTCCAACTCTACCCTTCTTTAAAGCCCCTCTTATTCTCTCAGACCCATTAAACCCCAGATTTCTTGCTGCTCTTCACTCACAAAACCGCATTTCTGTACTTTTGCACTGGCTGTTGCAATCCTTTTTTCTTTTTTTGGGGGGGGTGGGGGAGGTTAAGTAACTTCCCCAAGGTTACACAGCTAGTTTTTTTGTGTGGGTGTTAAGTGTCTGAGCCCGGAACCGAACTCAGGTCCTCCCGACTCCAGAACCAGGGCTTTACTCACTGCGCCACCTAGCCGCCCCATATTCCTTTTTTCTAATGCTTGAAATGAACTCTTTCCCTATCTTCATACCATAGAATCCCTAGTTTTCTTTAAAGTTTGGCTCAAGTGCTATTTTTTGAATGAAGTCTTACCTCATACCCTCAGATACTTGTGTCTCCCTCCTCATTATATTTTTGCTATTGCTATTTTCTTTAACCATGTTTATCTCCCATTGTAGAATTTGAGCTGCTTGATGTAAGAGAATTTCAATTTTTTTTTCTGTATCCTTAATACCTAGTATAGTTTCTAGTACACAACCTGATCACACAATTTCTCACCCTTCTTAACTCTTCTACCCACTGAGAAATATTGTTTCAGATGCAAAAGTGAATTTTAGTCATTATCTCTACCATGATGGAACTAAGAATCTTGTTGGATTGACAAGAAATATACTTAAGCAACTGTGGTAAAAGGTAGAATGTGTTGGTATCACATGACAGACAGACAAATAAAATGTTTTGACTTTTCAAAGAAGGAAATTATAATTTCCAGTTAAGACACCAGGAAAGGGGCGGCCAGGTAGCACAGCGAGTAAGAGCACCGGCTCCAGTGTTGAGAAGATCTGGAGATCGAATCCTGGGCTCAGACACTTAGCACCCACCCAGAAACACCTGGCCATGTAACCTTGAGCAAGTTACTTAACCCCAATTGCTTAGGGGCGGCCAGGTGGCTCAGCGAGTAAGAGCACCGGCTCCAGTGTTGGAATGACCTGGATCAAATCCGGGCTCAGATACTCAGCACCACACCCAGAAATAACTGGCCGTGTAACCTTGAGCAAGTTACTTAACCCCGATTGCTTTAAAAAAAAAGACACCAGGAAATCCATGGACAAGGAAACATTTGAACTGAGGCTTGGATTCTTTATAAAATATAAGTAAAAAAGTAGCATATTCCAGATATAAGGTGAACACTTTTGCAAAGGTATAGAGTTGGGAGATGTTAGTATGGTTTACCAAGAACAGGTGGCAGTTGAAGATAAACTCTCTTGTAGAAAGCTTTAAATAACAGGTTGAGAATTTTCTGTTTTATCTTAGACTCAACAGGAATCCACAGAAAACTTTTCAGTGAATGATATGTTTAGATGAATGATCTAAGAATATCAGGTTGTCAGCTATGTGGAGAAAGGATTGACCTGAAACATACTGAAATCAGGAAATCCAATTGGAAGTTTATTGTAATTGTCTAGGTAAAATGTGATGAAAGATTAAAGATAAAGGTACAGAAAAAGGAAAGCTAATTCCTGCTCTCAAATATTTTACAAAGAACATAATGTAATGTGTTTGTAACTTCCCTGAGTTAAGTGTTTACATAAAATACTTCCTTATAGTTAGCACAATGACAAGAGGTATGTTTTAAATGATTCAGAGAAGAGATCTTTCCTGAAGATATCACAGTTATGGTATACTGCTGCCCATATTCTATTTTTATTTCTATTTTAGTTTTCCAAAGGGTTCATTTTTGAGTATTAATGTAAATGTCCACAAAAATTCACTGTCATTTTATTTATTTTACATATAACCTATATCTGTCTTGAAGTTAGCACCCCAGATATTCATTAGATATATTTGTATTTATTTTGATTCCTTTGGTTAATCTCTCCTCGGTTTGGGTACAAGGACAATATTTGTCTCATAGGAAGAATTCTGTAACATCGTCATTCTCTATTTTTGTAAAAAAATTTTTGTAATATAATTCATTTTTCTTTGATACAAATGTCACTATGGCTAGAAACTGATTTTTTTGTTTTGCTCTTTTGGCAAGGTGGGTACATTGATGGCTTATTCATTTTTCCCCCTGAGATTGAGCTTTTTTCAATTCTCTTTATATTTTTGTATTACTTTATGTTTCTTTTAACTATTCTTCAATTTCATTGGCATTATTTGTTGAATAATTTCTAACAATTTCTTTTACTTTATCTGTTCTGAATAGTTTTTTTTTAATTTTTCAATAAGAATTCAATATTCCTTTTTGAGGATTAAAACTAGCTACTGGTTTTATATGGTTAGTCTTTTAAAAGTATAACTTAAAAAAATTTCATTTATCAACTAAATGTGTTTTTTATTATCTTTTTAACTCCTTTAATTTTCAGAATTTCTTTTTTTGTATGTCTGTTTTCTTATTTGTTGATTTTTTTCTTATTTGTTACTTCTTCACATCCAATTCTTTGACCTCTTTTCTTCTCTTCTCAAAATTCAATTCAAAATTCTCTTCTCTTTCAAAGTTCTTCATATTTCTCACTTTAAAATTCACAGAGTAAAAGATAACTGGCTTACAAATAGATGCAACATAATAATTATAGAAAACTTTAATGTCTTTTTATCTGAGCTGGTCAAATCAAATATAAAGAAAAAAAGGAAATATGTAATTAAATTCAAGGGAAATTCAGAACTGAAAGTCTTATGTTATATACTGAATGGAAACATTAACAACATACATATCCATTAGTACCAAATGACATGTATCTTCTCTTTCCTTCCCTTTCCTTTCCTTTCCTCCTCTCCTTTCTCTCTTTTTGATGTATTTTGAGCATGAAGTCTTGACCTTTTTTTAAACATTAACTTTTCATTCCTTCTCTTTTTGTTAAATTTGTCTAGCCTGAAATGGTCACATTGATATCTCCAACAATTCTTGTCAGCATTTTCTTTAGGTACTATAGGTACTTAGTTGCCATTCAAAGCATATTTATTAAGGATTCAAGTGTCTTATGCTGCTTTAAGGCATAGTATGATTTCCTTGATTACTACTTTATCTGAGGTCATAATTAACTCCTTTCCTTTTTTGTTTTTGTTTTTTTTTTATTTTTACATTTTCAGTTTATTTATTTTTAGTTGTCAACATTCATCTTCACAAGATTTTGAGTTACAATTTTTTCTCTCCCCATCTTTCCCCTATACCCCACCCCAAAGCAGCAAGTCTACTGAATACCTCTTCCCCCATCTCTTCTCTCTTTTATACTCCCCCTTTACCCCCCTAACTTTCTAATAGGGCAAGATGGGTCTCTATACCCAAGTACCTGTATATCCTATTTCCCAGTTGTATGTAAGTAAACAGTTTTTAAACATTTGTTTTTAAAACTTTGGGTTCCAGATTTTTCCCCTTCTTCCCTCCTCACCCACCCCTACTGGGAAGACAAGCAATTCAATATAGATTGTACATGTGTAGTTACCCAAATCTCTTCCATATTAGTTTTATTGTGAAAGACAAATTATACTTCCCTCCATCCCATCCCTCCCCCTACCCACTCCAACTTCTCCTCAACCACATCCCCCTTCAAAAATACTTGCCTCTAACTACCTTCTCCCCCAATCTTCCCTCCCCTCTATCCTCCTCCCTCTAATTCCCTACCTCCCAGTTATTCTGTAGAGTAAGATACCCAATTGAGTGGCAAGTTATTCCCTCCTTAGGCCAAATTCAATGAGAATCAGGTTGTCCCATTCCCTTTCACCTTCCTTCTCTTTCCCTCCATTGTAACAGTTTTCTCTTGCCTCTTTTATATGAGATAGCTTACCCTAATCAATTGCTCCCTTTCTTCTTTTCCAAATAAATTCCTCTCTCACCTATTAATTTTATTTTTTAGATATCATCCCTTCATATTTAACCCATCCCGTGCCCTCTATGTATACATGAACATACAAATGCACACACTCACATATATATTTATATGCACATACATCCTCCTATACATATATATTCCCTTCAGATATCCTCATACTGAGTTGTCTTATGAGTTACAATTATCGTTTTTCCATTTGGAATATAAATAGTTCAACTTTAATAAGTTCCTTATGATTTCTTTTTTTCCTGTTTACCTTCTCATGCTTCTCTTACTTTTTGTATTTGAAACTCAGATTTTCTGTTCATCTCAGGCTTTTTCATCAAGAATGCTTGAAAATCCTCTATTTCAATGAGTGACCATATTTTTTTTCCTGTAGCATTTTACTCAGTTTTGATGGGTAGGTAATTCTTGATTTTAGTCTTAGCTACTTTGACCTCCAGAATATCATAATACAAGCTGTTCAATCCCTTAATGTAGAAGCTGCTAGATCTTGTGTTATCCTGATTGTGTTTCCACAATACTCAAATTGTTTCTTCCTGACTGCTTGCAGTATTTTCTCCTTGACCTGGGAACTCTAGAATTTGGCTATAATATTCCTAGGCATTTTCTTTTTGAGATCTTTTTCAATAGGGGATTTCTTTCAATTTCTATTTTGCCCTCTGGTTCTACAATATCAGGGCAATTTTGCTCGATAATTTCTTGAAAGATGATGTCTAGACTCTTTTTTTGATCATGGCTTTCAGGTACACCAATAATTTTTAAATTATCTCTCCTAGATCTATTTTCCAGGTCAGTGGTTTTTCCAATGAGATATTTCACATTGCCTTCTATTTTTTCATTAGTTTAGATCTGTATAGTATCTTGGTTTCTCATAAAGTCATTAGCTTCCATTTGCTCCAGTCTAATTATGAAGGAGTTATTCTCTTCAGTGAGTTTTTGAAATTCCTTTTCCATCTTGCAAATTCAGCTTTTCAAAGCTTTCTTCTCCTCGTTGGCTGTTTGGCCCTCTTTTGTCATTTGAGTTAGTCTATTTTTTTTTATCAAATGCTTTATTAACTTCTAGTTTACATCATTCATTTCCACAAGATTTTGAGTTACAAATTTTCTCCCTGTTTTTCCCCTACTCACCATTCCAAAATAGCAGTCCCACTGGATATCCCCTCCTCTAATCTCCTCTCTCCCATATCTTCTCCTATACCCCCTCCAACTTTCCAGTAGGGCATGGTGGATCTCTGTGCCCCAGTGCCTGTATATCTTATTTCCAAGTTACATGTAAAATAATATTAATAATAGTAAACATACATATTTGTTTAAACATTTGATTTTAAAACTTTGAATTCCAGATTCATTCCCTTCCTCCCTTGTCACCCACCCTTACTGGGAAGATAAGCAATTCTGTATAGGTTGTACATGTGTAGCTATGCAAAACATTTCCATAGTGGATATATTGTAACAGACTGACTATATTTCCCTCCTTCCTATCCCACCTCCCACATGTTCTATTCTCTACTTTAATCCTGTCCCTTTTCAGAAGTGGGTGCTTCCAACTTCTTCCCCCCCCCACAGCCTGCCCTCACTTCCATCATCCACCCTCTCATACCCTTCCCCCCTACTTTCCTGCAGGGTGAGATACCCTATTTAGTGTGTATGTCATTGCCTCTCCAAGCCAAATTCAATGAGAATAAGGTTGACCCATTCCCTTTTGCCTTCCTGTTCTTCCCCTCCATTGTAAACATTTTCCCTTGCCTCTTCTATATGAGGTAATTTACTTTATTCTGTCTCTCCCCATATCCTCTCATTATATTCCTTTCTCACCTCTTAATTTCACCTTTTAAGTATCATCCATTCATATTAAATTGGTCCTGTGCCCTCTATCTATGTACACATATATACTCACTTTTACATATGTATTCATATTCCAATATACTCTCCTATATAGACATATATAAGTATGTATACACACACATTTATATTCCTTTTAACTATTATTATATTGAGAAAAGTTTCATTAGTTACAATTATCATTTTTCCATGTAGAAATGTAAATAGTTCAACTTTGATAAGTTCCTTATGATTTCTTTTCCCTGGCATGCTTCTCTTGCTTCTTGTATCTAAATGTCAAATTTTCTGTTCAGCTGTGCTTTTTTCATCAAGAATGCTTGAAATTCCTCTCTTCTACTGAATAACCATGTTTTCCCCTGAAACTTGATACTCAATTTTGCTGTGTAGTTGATTCTTGGTTTTAATCCCAGCTCCTTTGACCTCCAGAATATCACATTCCAAGCCCTTTGATCCCTGAATGTAGAAGCTGCCTGATACTGTGTTATCCTGATTGTGTTTCCAAAATATTAAAATTGTTTCTTACTGGATGCTTATAATATTTTCTCCTTGATCTGGGAACTCCGAAACCGGGCTATAATATTCCTAGGAGTTTTCTTTTTGGGATCTTTTTCAAGAGGTGATTGGTAGATTCTTTCAACCTCTATTTTGCCCTCTGGTTCTAAAACATCAGGGCAATTTTCCTTGAGAATTTCTTGGAGAATGATTTCTAGGTTCTTTCTTTGATCATGGCTTTCATTTAGTCCTATAATTTTAAAATTATCTCTCCTGGATCGATTTTTGAGGTCAGTGGTTTTCCCAATGAGATATTTCTCATTGCTTTCTATTTTTTCATGTTTGGATCTGTTTAATAGTATCTTCATTTCTCATAAAGTCACTAGCTTCCATTTGCTCCAATCTAATTCTGAAGGAATGATTCTCTTCAGTGAGCTTTTGAGATTCTTTTTCCATCTGGCAAATTTGGCTTTTTAAGGCATTCTTCTCCTCATTGCCTTTTTGAGCCTCTGGCAATTCAATTAATCTGTTTTTTAAGGTGTCATTTTCTTCAATCTGGTTGTTGGCTCTCATTTCATAATTTTCTTGCATCGTTCTCATTTCTCTTCCCAATTTTTCCTCCACTTTTCTTACTTGGTTTTCAAAAGCCTTCTTAAGCTCCTCTATGTCCTGTAACTAGCTCGTATTTTTCTTGGAAACTTTTGGTGCAAGAGTTCTGACTTCACTGTCTTCCTCCTGTTCCATGATTTGATCCTTTTTGTCCCCAAAATAGGAGTGTAAAGTTGAGTTTCTCTTCTTGCTTTGCTTCTGTTGTTTGCTCATGTCACCACTCAATTACTTTAAAAAGCTGAATTTGCAAGGTGTTGGAGTTCCTGAAAAACAAGTCTCCCACCACAGCCCCCAAGTACACTTTACCTAGGGGCAGGGAAGATCTTAAAAATTTACATTCCTATAACATTCTACCCCAAGATCTTTCATGCCTATTGCATAGACAATTTATATTTGAATTAGTACTAAACATCTCTTAGGTCACATTTTCAAGATATATAACTCAAGTTACCAAAGTGGCCACAGGGCCTTAAAGAAACACAAAGTACATTGCATAATCACATCAATTCAAAACAAGAGTCCAAATAAAGTTCTCTTGTGTGGAGGGGGTGTCCTTTCCCTCACACTGCTCCAGCCCCTGCTTCCAAGTCCAGAGAGGGGGCTGGGCAACAAAACCAACAGGGTGGGGTTCTTGGGGGTCCATGGCACTTCACCCTACCCACCATAGTCACAAGTCCATGCTCCCCTGGGTCCCAAACTGTGGGATGCAGCAAGGAAACACATTCAGTGCCCCTGCTTTGCCACCCATTCCTTATCTTGTCCTGTGGCTGAATTCCTGACCTCCTGGGTTCCTTCTCCTCCTGCAGGCAGCAGCCACTCCTGGCTTCTGCCCAGGTCCCTATGTAGGCATTCCTCACCATTCCTGCTCTCAGCTCAGTGAAGTCAGCATGCAGCCCGTTCTTCTCTCCTGGTCCATGGCTCCACAGATTCACAGCTACCACAACTGGGAAACAAACAATTATCCCAGCCACCATACTTTCTTTTTACTCTGCAGATCCCATCCTAGTCACCATTAGTAGCAGCACCCCAGCATCCCCAGGGTGACTGCCAACACAGGTTCTTAGATCTGCTTTTCTAAAGGAAAGCAACTCAAAATGGGTTAACAAGCTTACTTTTTGCTTTGTCTTTGGCATTTATGAATTGAGAAGTCTGGAAACCACTACAGCTGCTGGTGATTTATTTTTTTGAAGTCTGCTCTAGCCACAGCTTGTTTGGGCCACCCTGGGGCTAAAACTGTGGTTCAGAAGGCACTGCCCTTGACTCTGTGTGCTGGGATGGACCCTTCCTGCTATCCCACTGGGCCTCCTTCAGCAGAAGATTTGTTTCTCTCTGTCACTTTGTGGGTTCTGTAGCTCTAAAGTTTATTGGGTATATCAGTGGAGGACCACCTCTCTTTTTTTTTGGATTGACTAAAATAAGATTGTAATTCATTAATATAGATTATAATTCTTTATTTTAACTATGTGAATCTTAATGTTTCAAGTATTTCTTATAAACAACATACTTTTAAAAGTATGTTGGCTTATAGTTTTTAATCCATTCTGCTAGTCTCCTCTGATTTTGGAGGAAAATTCATGGCATTGATTTTCATGGTAATGATTGTTACATGTATTTTTCCTTTGATAATATCCCAATATAATATTTATTCTCTTTGCCTACTGGTCTCCTACTTTAAAAGAAAAAAGTGAAAGGCAAAAGGATCAGCGCTAGAAATTTGTAATTGGAGTGGTCTAATACTATTCCTTTGATGTTGCTCTTTTTTTTCCTTTTTGGAGGGCAGTTGGGGTTAAGTGACTTGCCCTAGGTCACATGACTAGTTTGTGTGTGTGTGTGTGTGTGTGTGTGTTAAGTGTCTGAGGTCAGATTTGAACTCAGATCCTCCTGACTCCAGGGCTGATGCTGTATTCACTGCACCACCTAGCTTCCCACTTGACTTTGCTGTTTTGAACCAGCTCATGCCCAAACACTAGCTTCTAATAAACTTGTCTTATTTTGTTGAAAGCATAACTATCCTTCCTGTCTCTTAGTGCAATAGCTTCTGTATCATCCTTGATTCAACATAGAATAGAAATTTAATCAGTGATTGTTGATTGACCCAAATCACTGGCTCTTGCCCTTTCTCTATCTTCTTTTAACTCCCCTCCCCCTCACTTTATGATATTAGAGCCAAATAAGAAATAGATGGAAATCATGTTGGTGTCAGAGGATTTTGGACTGGTGAAGTTGGTGAGATGTTTAGTTTGGCAGGAAAAAAATTTGGTAATATTTTAGTGAAATTCAACATGACTAATGTGGAAATATGTTTAACATGATTACACATGCATAATGTGTATCAGATTGCTTGTCTTCTTGAGGAGGAGGAAGAAGAGGGAAGGAGAAAAATTTGGAACTCAAAATCTTATAAAAAGGTTGAAAATTATGTTTATATGTAATTGGGTAAAAATAAAATACATAAAAAATTAGTGAGATTGAATAAAATTATAAGAACCATCTCTAGGCTTAAATACTTGTCAAGAACAATTAATGGATGTTACCTGTGTTTCAGATGTAGGCAGATTTTCCTCCTGGAGGAGAAAGGAAGGAACTAGATGAATACCTCTCCACACCCCAGGTTGTTAGTGAGCAAGAAGTGCTCCTAAAGAAAAATGAAGTAAGGTTTTAGTGGGGGAAAAAAGGCCTCTGACATGGAAGTGTGAAGACTTGATATTTATCAGGATGATAATAAATAAAGGAGTGATATACAGAAGAGAAAGTAAAAGAAAAGAGCCTATATAAAAACAAATTTTAATGCACAAAGCTTTACTCTCCGAGGAAAAAGAAGCTATTAAAACTAAAAATGTCATAATAGAGCCACACATTCTCTCTTTTAGAGTATTATTAGTTGTTGAATCCCTCCTCAGGGAGCTTTTTGGTGATTTGGTAACAGTAGAAATACCTGTTGTCTTTCCTGAGTTTGTAACTAAAGTGTAACAGAAATTCTCCTTAGACTTCTGAAAATGAATGGCAGTTACCCAGTTTTAGTGAAACAAGGGGCAAGGAAAAGGGGCTGCAGGGTTATTTTTTAAGTTATATTGGAATAAAAAGGAAGATCAGAGAAGTAATAGGGCCTTGGCTTAAGGTCATTGAAACACTGATAACTGACAACTGAAAGAAAGTATAACTTTTCAGTTCTTATTTTGTTTCTGTTTTTACTCCACATGATTATTTCCTTTACTTGGTAATTTATAGAACGAAAGTGATCAATAGGAACTTGAAACCCCAGATAAGTAAGGAAGTACTAGGACAGCACTTAGCTGATCTTAATGGATTCATATCACTTGAAGCAGATTAATGGCATGCTCAGGTCCCAAAAGAATTGGCAGATATAATGCCTGAGCCACTGCCAGTGAAACTTGAAAGATCATGGAAAACGGGAGAGGTTCCACAAGATTGGAGAATGACAAATTTCTCAGTTTTCTAAAAAAAGGAAAGAGAACAGCATTTGTAAACTATAGACCTGCAAACCTGACATTGACTCTAGAAAAAACTCTCCAACAGACTATGATTTAAAGAGGACAGTGATAAAGTGGCAAATGTCTAGAGAAGAGCAACCAAAATATTGAAAATATTTCAGTTCCTCTTATGATGCTCAGTTGAAGGAAGGAGGATTGTTTGTGTTAGAGAAGAGAAATCTCAGGGCACATATGATAGCTTTCTTGCAATATCTGAAGTGCTGTAAGGTAGACAAGGGACTAGACATGTCCTATTTGTACCTAGAAGATAAAACTGAGAGCTATGGGTATAAGTTGCAAAGAGGCAAATTGAGGTTTGATCCAGGTTGGGGGAAGGGGAGAGATAACTTCTTAACAATTAGAAGAATTCAAAGGTAAAATTGGGCTACCTTCCCTCCTTTGAAGTCTTCAAACAGAGGCTTGAAGACTACTTACTACTTGTTGAATAGGTTATAGTGAAGATTCTTTTCATACATGGTGAAATCACTCCCACCTCTCAAATTCTCTTTCTCTGATCTCTGACTATAAAAAGAGGAGACAGAAATATATTTTTCATATATTCTGTGGTTCAGACTTGGTCATTATAATTACGCTGTATTTTGATCTTTCTATTTACCTTGTTAGTAGTCTTTCTGTATATTATTCTTGAGCTTGATCATGTCATTGTTTCAGCTGATATGTCTGATTTTCAAAATTCTTCATATTTGTCATTTTGAAATTCACAAAGTAAAAGTAAACTGGGTTACAAAAAATAGATACTAACATAATAATTATAGAAGACTTTAATGTGCTTTTATCTGAGTTGGTCAAGTCAATATAAATATAAAAGGAAACATATAATTAACAAATTCAAGGAGAATTTAGAGCTGAAGTCTTATGTTATGTACTGAACAGGAACATTAAAGAGCATTATTCCATTAGCACCAAATGGCATATTTATAAAAAATAGATTATGTGTTAGGGCACAAGGAAATTATAATGAACTATTTGAAAGACAGATCTACTAAACACATTCTTTTGAGACAATAAAAGTAATAAATATTTCAAAGGATATAAACAAAACATAGATCTACCTAAATCGAAACTTAGTGAAGCATGTTTTTTCCTCTGTATTTTTCTTGCTTTTTTCACAATGTGGCTAATGTGGAAATAAGTTTTTTATGACTTCATATGTATAATGGCTATAATATTTCTTGCCTTCTCAATTTGTGGGGAGGGGGGTGGAAGGAGGGAGAGAATTTGGAACTGAAAAAAAGCTCACCTCTAATCTAGGTAAATTTTGAGGCAAATTTGATTAGACATGTAAAGTTCTACTACTACCCATGCTGAGAAATTATTCTCAAATATTGAAGAAGAAAGAACTTTACCAAATTCAAATCATGAAAGGATAAAGAAAAAATGTACTTTAGTGTCACTAGAGAATATTGGTGCAAAAATTCTTTTAAAATACTATCAAAAAGTCTATAATAGTGTGTGCATGTGTATTATGTGTATATACACATGCAATTTATGTGTATAGATATATGTGTATATGTATATATTATAAAAATATATATGAAACATTCCTCTTGAGAATTATACAAAAGTTAAACAGCAGATGCAGCTTTAAGAAAACAGTTAATATATTACAAGTAAAGAAAATACAACCAAATATATATCTTTATTTTAAAGGACACAGTAAAATCCTTGGTCAAAGTATAGTTTTAACCTGAAAACTCTATAAAAGAAGGGTTATTTTAGTGTGATTAAACACACACACATACATATATGTGTGTGATTAAACACACACACATATATGTGTGTTTATGTATGTATGCATATATGTACGTATGTAAAACTGAAAGCTGGCATTAGCTGCAATTAAAAAAAATTAAAATCTTTCCCAATAAATACAAAGCTACCTTCTTCCCCACTGTTACTTAATATAGTTATAGAAATCTCAGTGATACTAAGATAGAAAAGAAATAAAAGGGGGCGGCTAGGTGGCACAATGAATAGAGCATTGGCCCTGGAGTCTGGAGGACCTGAGTTCAAATCCAACCTCAAACACTTAACACTTACTAGCCATGTGACCTTGGGCAAATCACTTAACCCCAATTGCCCTGCCCTCCACCCTCCAAAACAAAAAAAGAAAGAAATGAAATGAAAGGTATCAATATTGGCAAAAAAGAACCAGAATTCTCCCTATTTGCAGATGAACTGGTTTATTTGAAAATGCTCAGGAGAATCAGCAATGAAGCCAGTTGAGACAGTTCATAGCTTCACTAATGCATGTATCTTCAAAACCATCAACATTTATTTATAGTAATAACAAAATCCTACAGGAAATAATAGAAAGGAAAATCCTGTTAAAAATAACTATACAATATGTAAAGTATCTAAGATTCAAGATATACTCATGATTTCTATAAATACAGTTACCAAAAATGCTTTAAGGAAATAAGGAATGATTTAAATAATTGGAGGACTATTCATTGCTCATGGCTGAGCTACCACAATGTAATAAAACCGCAGATAATATCTAACCTAACTTAGATATTTGGTGCTAGGCCAATCAGACTTAAAAGAGGATATATTAGGGAGTTAGACATAATAATAATCAAGCTCATTTGAAGCAACTAAAAGTCTGGGAAGTTAGGGAAGGGGTAGGGAACCTGTGGCCTTGAGGCTACATATGGCCTTCTAAATCCTACTGCCTTTTGACTGAACCCAAATATTTACAGAATAAATCTCATGTGGTCAGGAATATACCTTTTATTATGAAACAGAAGACCACAATCCTCTTAAATGTAACCAAGAGAAAAAAATAAACTTGGCTTTGCACCAGCTTCATCAGCTACTTCACCAAATCACTACTTCTGCACCGAAGTGAGGTAACTTTTAGCATTTCTGGGATCCACCTCTCATTGGAAAGTATCTGTATTAGCTTTGAACATTTACTGAAGGGACGCCCAGGTTTTGAAAGTTGCTAGCAACATAACTTTGATCCTATTTTCTCTTTGTTATAAACAAGGGAAAATACCATGATTACTGTCACTATGGCAACCAGGGCTTTTACATGAACAACTTTCTCTGAAAGATGTGAATGTCAATCCAGACAAAAACAAATCTATTTCATTTCCCCTCATCAAATGTTTGTCTCTGCATTTTATACCATACTTTAGTTCATCAAGTTTCATAGAAGCCTAGGATGTTAGAACTAGAATGGACCTTAGAGTTCAATATCCTCATTTTAATGATAAGGAAACTGAGTCCTCAGTTAAGTTCCTTTATGGATTTTTTTTCCTTTGTATTGCTAGAGCACTGTGCATCAGTTAGCAGAGATCTCTTCTGTTATAAAAGGGGAAACATACCAATAGCTTCATTTCCCCCTCAATCAAGGCCAGAAGGAAGTTCTACCTAGTAGAACTCTTGGTCTCTCACTACTCACCTGAGAAAAGAAAATTGGCCCTCAGATTATTTAAAAGGCTACAAATAATTCATTCGCATCCCTACTCAATTCCAGCCAGTTTTCTTCAGTTTGCGATGATTACATTACCTCTAGGTAACGTTTATAAGTTCTATGTATTAGGCCCCAGATGTAATGAGCTATGAGATGCACATTGTAAATTCACTTGCTGAATCATACAAAGCTATCTACAGGCACTCCACCCTTGTTTTTCCTTGTTATAGTGACCAAGTCTAGTGTGGCAGGGGTGACTCAATTACATGGAAAGTCTCCCAACTTATTTTTGTACTTCAGGACCACTATCTCTTGTCCAACATGAGAAGGTGACCATCTTGTGACCATTTAGGCAGTGTAGATGCCCCATGCTTCACGCAGCCCAAGAACCCCTTGCTGACATACCATATTTAACTGATGTATCATTTTTGGGCCTGGAAAGCAAGGCCTATCAACCAGTGGGATTCTGTACTTTGTATAGCCCCTTTAGAGTATTTAGGTAGCAAATCTAGTATCAAGCCCTATAAAAATAAGGCCTTGGAAGACGGGGACATCTCAGATCATGAGGAAGATCTGAGGGTCCTGTTTTAGTTAGAGGGGTCTATGGGCTCTTTAATGAAGTGCCATTGGCTCTGCTTCAGTCTCTTTTATTGTAGGTTGGACAATTTTAATCCCCACAATGCCATCATCAACTCCTTTAATTATGACCTATGATTAATCCCCGGCTGATTTTCCCCTCGTATTTATGTTAGCTAAGAGTTTCAAGACACAAGCTATCTGATTGTTTTTGCCTGAGCTTCACAGTGTCAGCTACTTAGTGGGGTCATCACTGTTCTAGTCACTGGACCTGAACCAGCTTTGCTCTTTTCAGAAATTAAATGGTATCAGTTCCCAGGGATGATGGCATTCTTAGTGACTGATTCAAGATAATGAAGCTTTCTAAAGACTCAGATCAATTAGTTGGCTAGTTGATGGATCATGAGGTGTTTTTTTCTTTTTTTTGTAAAATCTTTTACTTTGGGTAGGTCATCTCTGGAGACCACATTGTAGCTTAGAAGGTGGTTTGATGAGCATGTAATAAAAACAAAGAGAGATGGATTTTCATTTAGGTCTGTCTCTCAAAGTGGTAAATTACCTTTCACCATTCTAAACACTTTTTTTCTAATAAGTTGGACTCATTTTCTAGAATCTACTGTCTTCCTTTGAGTGTGTTAGACATAGTCTTTACCTTTCAGCTTGTAGTATCTTAGGGTTAGAGCAGGTCAAGTTCAATTCCCTTGTTTTGAAGATAAGAAAACAGGCTCAGAAAAGTTAAATGACTATGCCAGGGTCATATAACAAGCAAATGTCTGAGGTGTCATTCAAACCCACCTCCATCCAAATCTAGTGATCTATCCATTGTACCATTGAGTTCAGCTCTGCAAACCACTTTTTAAGATGCACATTCACTGACAGACTAGAAAGTGGCCAAAGGAGGGCAACTAGGATGGTGAAGAACCTAAAGTTCATTCCGTTTTAGGAGCAGCTAGAAAAAAAACCACAAAACTATGATGTTTAGCCTGTAGTGAATAATACTTACAGAGTATTTGATGACTTTTGTCATGAATATATAAGGCTTTCACATGAAATAGAGATAAGATTTGTTTTTTGGAGGGTTTTTTTTGGCTGCAGGGGACAAAACTAATATTAGTTCACAGAAGTTTCAAAAGTAAATTTAGAATCAATGAAAGGAACAACTTCTAAGTGGTAGAACTGTCTAGAAGTAGATGAGGATTCCATTTGAGGTTAGTGTATTTCTACTGACTACAGATCTCCAAGCAAATGCTCTCTGACCACTGATCAGGTGTGTCGTAGGAAGGGATTCTTGCTTAGATAGGAATTGAACTAGATGACTATTAAGGTCCCTTCCAACTCTGGGATTCTCTCACTCTTGTGTCCTATCATAATTTTGAGGGCACAGCCATAAAACTCATTCTTCTGCCTTACATCAGCACTTATGTATAGGGTTGATATTTTTCTTGACCTTAAAGACCATTAGACATGAACTTTGTTAAATTGCCCTATTTTGGACTCCTCTTCAATCCCTTCATGTTGAATTTTGAATTGATTAAATATCAAACACTAATCAGTTAATTTTCATGTGTTTATTTAAAACCTTACAAAATATTATTATAGTATTGTAGACGGAGGGAAATTTCAAGGAAACAGCATGACCTCAAAGCCATACTCTGACACCTACCATTTATATAGTGTTTGGCCCTGAGTTTGTTCTTTTGTAAAAGGAGGGAGTGGAAGTAGATGATATTATGGCTCTCAAATAGGTGATCCTTATTTTAAAAGTTAAAAAAAAAATCCGACATTTTAGAAGTCCTTTAAGTTTTCCAAAGTGGAATGTGTGTCTATTTGTGAAAGGATATGTGTATATGAAATCTCATGTATTGTGTATTGCCTTCCAGCTCTGAATCTATGAGCTTATGAGCCTTACTACAACTACATGAGATCAGTTAATACAAATACTATGTTCCTTTGTATAGGAGGCAGTTGAAGTGTAGAGAATGAAGTGATATGTCCAAAATTATGTGGCACAACCTTGACTTGGACTCAGGTCTCCTTGTTCGAAATCAGAAGCACTTCTTTCTATGCTGGATTTTTCTCCAATCAATGTGTTTATATTCTAGTTGGGGAAAGATAACTCTCATATATGATTCAGAGACCCAATAAAAGCTCAACTTATTGGTCCAAATTACAAGTGTAAAAGACACAACTTTGGGCTTGAATATTCAGTGAGGCTGGGATTTTAGCTGGGTCTTAAAGTATGAATAGTATTTAGGCATGTGGAAAAGAGATTTTGAAACCTGGAGCTTGAGAGGACAGTGTAAACAAAGATATGGCAGCAGGAATAAACCTGGGGTTGGTGGGGCAGTCTGCTCTCTAGTCCTGATGTAAAGTTCATGTACTAGGATGTAGCAGGAAATGTGGATGCATGATTAAGGTAGAACAAACTTATGAAAGAAGGGTTTGGGTTTAGTCTCCTAATAATAACTGACATTTATATGACACTTTACATTTTGAAAAATACTTGATTTCATGGGAACCTCACATCAGTCTGGTTCAATAGGTCATACCGACATAGCACTTGGCAGTGTCTGGCACATTGTAAACATTTAATAAATACTTCTTGGTGATTGATTCTAATTTTACATGGAATGAAACTGAATCTTAAAGATCCACTTGGTACTTTACCTAGAGTCATATAACTATTAAATATCAAATATGGGATTTGAACTGTGGTATTCTTTACCCTATATACACTATGCCAGGATGCTAAGGTTCCCTCCAAGTAGGTCATAGGCAGTAGCAGTTGGGACACATCATAGATTCTTGATCAAGAAGCTAATGAGATGAAAGCAAAGTTATTTTTAGAAATATTTTTCTAGGGGATGGGTGGATTCAAGATGTCAGATTAGGGACAGCAACTCAACTAAATTCTTCCAATATTCCCCTCAAAACAACTTTAAAATAATACCTGAAAACAGATTTTTTTAAAAAAAACCAACAAAAAGTTGGGGTGAGATAGTTTTTTTTCTAGTCTAAGAAAACTTAAGAGGTTATAGAAACAGTCTATAACATCAGGATGAAGGTCGTTCTTTCCAGAGCCCACACATGTGGCAGTGTCAGAAACAGCCATAGCAGCAGCTACATTGAGAGTTCTCAGCCCACAGATGGCAAGTAGTGGGACAACTGCTCAGAAAGAGATTACAGGGGATCCTTTGCTGGCAATTAGTGTAGCTGGTGCTCATCACTGGCATTTCTATTGCCCATATGCAGTTCTGGGTCACAGTTCTGGGGTGGAGAAGAATGGTGGTAGACAATCAAAAGGGAGCAGGAGCCCTGATTACAGTACCAAAGCAGACAGGAGTGCTAGCATGTGTAGCTGCAGGGGACCAGGGACCCTTCTTTAGTAAAGACCATACAGACCAGGAGACTAGTGACCACACCCTCCCAGGATCACACCACCTTGCAAGCACCAAAAACTTGCAGACCCCAGAATTAGTTCCAAAAACAGCAGCACGAAAAAGCCTGAAGATTGGGAAAGTGGCTCCTTACCCCTAGGTGAGCAAAGTCCAACTTTAACACAAAGTTCGAAGTCAAGTAATAGGATGGAAAAATGAGCAAATGACAACAATAACAAAAGCAAAGAACCTGACAACTTTTCATTGATTGAATGGTGGAACAGTAAGAGTCTAGGCTCAGAGACTATGGGAATAGAAAGGAAGAAGCAAATTTAAAAGACATTTATAAGGAGGGAAGAGCAAGGCTCGAGGTACAATAGTTAACAATTCCTATGTTTGCTGGAGAGCCATACAGAAAATAGGGTTGTTCTTTGTCATACTTTAAAGGGTCTTACCAAAACTGCATATATTTCCCCTTTTTATCACCCAAAAATCATTACTATAGAGTCATAGTTCTTAAATGAAAACCCAAGAGCTTGATAGGATATAAACTCAGTTTGTAGCAAGCTAGGTTGATTCACCTGAGGTATACTTAGAATTCAGTATTTGTCTTGAGAAAATAGCAATCTATACCCAACAAATGCCTTCAATTTAGAGTTTCTTCGAGTTTCAGAGGGGAAATTTTACTAACTAACCTTTTCTTCTATATCTCTCAAAGTATAAAACCATTGCATTAAAGATCATTGAGCCAAACATAAACTTGTAGAGAAGAAAAGGCATTCAAAGTATTTGAATCCTGATGGAGAATAAAATAATTCATCGTATCATGGCATTTTATTAATAGTTGTTACATTGGAGTAACCACAGTATTTTATTTTTTTCAGTCGTACATGTTGGCCTATTTCTATTTGAATGAGAGTATACCAAGAAATTTGATCCATTTATCACCCCCAAGTTAACCTGAGATTGTATATACACATATCTTTATTTACTATGTTGTCATTTACCATTTACCATTAATTACTTATCAATTAAAAATAGACTACTTCTGTGGATTTTACTGATATAATAGAGACAAAAGAGTGACCCAAAAGCTGTCAAATATTATTTTGTTTTCATTTTTAATCATAAGATTAGTCTTTATTCCCTGATAATGTCTGAATAACAACCTCCCAGTTGTCTTTCAACTTTGGTTTGCCTTAAAAACCAACCTGTTAGTTTGCATTTGTTCATAATAGAATAATTACTATGAGTGATCACTATGTACATTGATAACATGCTTCAAAAGAAAGATTGGTTGTAATCTAAGCATCAATAATCTTTCTCAAATCCTTTCCAAAAAATCACTGAAAATAATGACATTTCTTTAAAGTATGCTCGACTGTGAGATATGAGTTGGACCTACATTGAAAACAAATGATTAATATCTGTCTTTTTAAAAGCCACCTAAAATGATTTCCCGCCATAGAGAAATTGCAATGCCTTGTATTTTAAATAGAAATAGGGAATCCTCCCTATGCCATTGATATTTACATAGCATTTGCTAGTCTGTTCTGTAGGCATTTTGGAGTTCCCACCCCAATGTTCCGATCTGGGGAACAACAATGGGAAGATGATAGAAGTGCAATCTGGGGATATCCTCTAGAACATGTTTTCATAAAGTAATAATAATAAATCTGTATTCATGAGTATATCTCCCAATAAGAATAGAGACAAAGACCAAGAGGAAAGGAGCCAGGAGAGGGAATTTAACATAGGTGTCAGCCTCTAGTCCTTGGGCAAGTGATGTTGGCCCTCTTGACTCTCGGGTATTACAAATCTTTGTTGGGTTTCCCTAATATGTCCATGTCTTGGTGAGATATGTGAAGATATAGACCTTGCCATCAAAGAGCTTACAGTATAATTAGAAATATTGAAAAAATAAAAGATAATGTCATTTTTCTATGTCTTTGTTTTTTGTAAACTGCTATCCTCACATCCCTGTTGTCCTTATCCTTAAAGTAGATTGGGAAAATATTACTATCCCTATTTATAGAAGAGAAAACAGGGTCAGAGAAATTACATGGTTTTCATTCCCAATACTAATTATGTCTGAGGTAGGATTTCATTCCATGGTTTTTGAGTCCAAGGTCCAGTGTTCTTTCCTCCTTAAGAGGCATTAAAAGTACAGTTGTCATATTTTTTCAAGAACAGTTTAATGAAATGTCAGATTGCTTCAAAGTGCCTAGAAACCTAAGATTTGAAATTTTACTAATGGCCTGTAGTGGTTAGAGTAGATTTCATGATATCAGTGGGACTGAAAGGATAGTGGGATTGGAGCAGACAAAAGAGAGAAAGAAGGGTATCCCAGGTGAGGGAAATGACATGCTCAAAGTCACAGTGGTAAAATTTGTCCGTATCTCTTCTGCCCTGTATAGCCCTGCCTGAGCTTGTCACATGAGGAACATAGCTTCGCAGTGTACATGTGGCCAGCTAAACCTTCCCTAATCTTGAGAAAGGCCCAGTGAAGATGGAGTCTTTCTGTCAAACTGACTCAAAGTGGTTTCTCTAGAATGGGCCAGAGTCTGAAGATATTATCAAAATGGAAGCAGGGTCAAAAGCAGTTGTAGGATTATATCTATCAATACACTATGACCCTGGGAACAGATTGAGGTGCTACAGGATAATGAAGCAGAGAACCAGAATATTCCTGGCCTTCCTGGTGACTAGCTGTGTGACCTTTGGCAAGTCATTGTACCTCTCTGGGACAAAGTGAACTCATCTTAAAAATGAAGGCTTCAGACTTAACAGAACACCTTACTCTTCTGTCTTGGTTTCTTTAAAGTGCCTTTGCTTTGCTTTCAGCTATTCTCTGAAATAGACAGTAAATAGTGCAAGGAGTATTATCTCCATTTTCCAGATGAGGAAAATTAAGCTCAGGGAGATTAAATGACTTGAACTGCTAAAAAGTATTCAGAGCCAGGATTTGAGCTTTGTTTTTCTGATTTTAAGTGATTTCACATGTTGTTTTTCTTACTCTACCATACGTAATTTCTTCTAGTTCTAATATTTTGTATCACCACAGTGAGTTTCAGTGATTGCTGTGAGGTGATATTTTCACTGCTAAGGTGAGTGAGTAAGTATATGTGTGTGTGCGTATGAATGAATGAGATGGTGAGACATATTAGAGTACCTTTAACCACTGACTTCAGTGACCTCAGTAGCCTAAGGTGCTTCCCTCAGTAGAATTTCTTGTTTATGTCAGGTGCACCAATCTGATGACATTTTGACTGATTTAGTACATTTATGGGGGGGCAGTAAGAGAGGAGGGAAGAGGTGGAGTACACGAGAAATCTGTCCATTAACTGCTGTTACTCTTTGTTGTTGAATTCTCTCACTTAAGACTTGATCAGTCCAAATATTCAAACCAGTTTTTAGGTGTTGTGTGATGTCACATGGTCCATTTAATTATGTCCTCATCTGAAGTACCATGCTAGAGAGCCTGGTTTACTTTCACATATTAATTGAGGAAATGACTCTTTAGACATCATTTTTCTTGTCATAGTTGTTTATATTGCTGAAGAAAAATGGAAAGCAAGCCTTCTAGCTCTCAGCACAAATCTCCATCAGTAACAACAACAACAAAAAATAGCAGCAGACAGGGCAGCATCTCCAGACCCTGAATGTGAGCACATGGCTATTCTCACCTATTTATTCAACCATCTCATCACTTATATGAAGATGGAAAATGTGAGGTTTTTAGAAGAAGCTAACAATATAGCTGTCATGTATCTAGAACATGATGGTTGAGTTTACTTTACCAACAAACATTTCTTAAGTGGTTGGGCTGGCACTATAAAGACAAAAACAAACCATCCTCACAGAGCCTAGGTCTAGAGGGGAAATGATGTACAGACAATCCTCAGCATTTGCATGTTTAAATTTTGCAACTTTATCCATTTGCATGATTTTATTAATAACCTGATTTTTACTTTCATGTTGGCAATGTGCACATTGGCAGCTATGTGCAATAGAGAAAAAAAAAAGAAAGGTTCAGTGCACCCAAGTTTGTTGAGCAGCTGGTATCCTATTAGGTGAAAACTGGTCTTATTCACTCTATCTTTGTAAAGACCTCTATGTATTTGTAGAATATTTTCATTGTTTGCCTTTAAAACTCAATTGTGTATTGCGATGATGGCCCCAAAGTCCTTTGGGCTCTTTGGTGCTGATGAGACCTTGTCCGAGAAGGTGTCCTCCAACAGCAGTGACTAAAGTCCCAGCACCCTCTTCCTTGGTTTTCAGAGTGCAGCTAAGGCAGACAGGTTTACAGCAGTATAGTATGTAGTACAATACAATGCACTCACACCACCATCTCACAGATTCATATAAAAAAAACTGAGTTTTACGAATTTCACTTACTGTACAATATTTATGGTACTGTAGATTTTGAGAGTTTTGCCTTAAATCAATGTGTTTTTTTAAGTTGAGATATTAGCACAAAAGGTCACAGAATTTTAGGGAATTGCTACTGAGAAAAAATGTTTTACATGTTAACCAGTTTTATTTTGTGTATTACATTTATGGGTTATTTCATGGTCTCTGTGTTAGGAAAAGTACATGTTATAAGAATTAATGTTTTGTTTTAAAGAATTGCATGCAGAAAAGTATATTTTCAACAATATGTAGCAAAAGATTATAGTTTTGAGGTGGTTGCAGGAGCATAATCCCCTATTTCCCATAGGTTCAATATGTCAATGTTTGCATTTTTTTACTTTTGCACCTTTTGCTAGGAACATTACCCCCCTACAAAAGTTGAGAATTGATTGCATTTCAATGAATAAGTTGGTTTAAAAAATGAAAAGCTTCATTAAAATGCATGTTTTATTGATCTTTCATACTCTTAAAAAGTAGGGTTTGGTATTTTTTTAATAATGGTGATTATAAAGTTCCACATAAAATTTCTCGCATTGTAAAGTAATAGGTGCAAGCATTATTTTCCTCATTTTGCTATTTGTGAAACTGAGGCTTAAAAAATGACTTGCTCAGGGGTCACATGGGTGGTAAATTGAATGGACAGAAATTGAACCTATCTCTTTGATGTCCAAATGCTCATCATGATGCTATGTTGCTTCCCAGGATCTCGTGGACTCTCTTGATTCTTCCCCACCCCCCCTCCACTTCTTTTTTTTTAAATGTATTTTGTATTTTATTTTTCCCAAGTTACATGTAAAAATAATTGTTAACATTTGTTTTGAAAACTCTGAGTTCCAAATTCTCTCCCTTCCTAGCCTTATCCCCCCCGCCCCATTGAGAAGGCAAGTAGTTCAATATAGGATATACTTATGTAGTCATGCAAAACATATGAATAATAGTCATGTTGTGAAAGAAAACAGAAAAAAAACAAGAAAAAAGCATGCTTCAATCTTATTCAGATACCATCAGTTCTTTCTCTGGGAAGAGATAGCATTTTTTATCATAAGTCCTTCTGAGTTGTCTTGGATCATTGTATTGCTGAGAATAGCTAAGTAATTCACAGCTAATCATCTTATAATATTGCTGTTACTTTGTACACAGCACATTTTACTTTGTATCAGCTGACACTCTTGATTTTAAATCTAAAGACATTCGTAGGACAATAAAGTTTGGAAGGAAACTTAGAAATCATTGAGACCAGCTCCCACAGAAGCTCTGAGAGCTTAAAGAGAGGTTAAGTGACTTGCCCGTGTTCCTAACAGGTAGTGAGTATTAGAGCCAAGATTTGAACCCAGGACTTCTGACTACAAATTGAACATTCTTTCTACTATATCACACTACCTTCCATCAAATAGCACCCATTTGAAATAAATGTGTGTCTGTGTCTGTGTGTGTGTTGTTGGATTTTAGCTGATACTTTATTTTCCTATTTTTTTCTTTTAGTTCATTATCATTTTAATCTCAGGGACTCCAAATTATAAAGTGATTAAAAAATCTTTCTTCTGACGAAACCTTGTGTAATTGTGTAGTGAAGACTACAGTAAATGCTTAGCCAATCTATTATGAAAACAGACATTTTTATATTAATACTTTTTAATGTTGATCTAGATAAGTTGCATTCAATATAGTTGATGTGTTTACTCTGGAGTAATTTAAGTGGTCACATTAATCTTGAGCTAGTGGAAATATATTTCCTTAGTTGCTCAAATTTCTGTCAAATAGTCAGTCTGTTGCTAAACTTATGTAGGCCAGGAACCACAATTTCTCAACTCTATAGACTACTTTTCCTCTAACCTTTGATTTGTGGTAGCATGTCCCATATGCATCCAATGTGCATATGGTTCAGTGATTTGAAAAAAAAAATTCTATCTATTTTCATGTCAAAAGAATGTAGCTAAACTGCTATTGCCTCAAGATAATCTCTGGTTATTTCTGAATCACTTTAAACAAGACACTCAATTTGAAAACATCTGAAATTCAATTAAAATGTTGAGTGATTCCTTTATATAAGTGAATGTTCTACTTGAAATGCCTTTTCCTTTATTTTATGTTATGAATTTATTCTACAAACAAACATTTCAGTATACCAATAATGAAAAGAATTGTTAATGAAAGCATGAATAACTATTTTCTAAGTTTGTTTTTAAAGTAGTATATTTATATTTAATGTATTATAAAATTCCCCTAGTTTTGTACCTTTATAAGTTTAATTTTGGCTTCTGTATATTTTTGTGTTTTATTGATAATTTGTCCTTTGTCTTTTTTTGCATCACTTTCATGTCCCACTAACATCCCTCCCCTCCACTACCTGAATTTCTTTCCTTAGAATAAATAAGAATAGTCAAATGAAAAAAAAAATTAAAACATTGGCTATGTCTGAAAAATGTACATCTTGTTCTTCATGTTTAGTCTCTCAGTTCTTTATCATAGGCAAGGAACATGCTGTCAGTCTTTTGAAGTAATGATCACACACTTAATTCTTAAGCATTTTCATGTTGTTGTTTTCCCATATGTTATTGTGATCCACATTTAAATAGTTCCCCTGGTTTTGCTGATTTCATTGTGTATTATCAGTTCATGAAATTTCTAAAGTTTCTCCAAATCTTTTACAATAATTTATTAATGCATAATAGCATTGTTATATTTATATATCACACTTTGTTTAGCCATCTCCTAATTGATAGATAGCTACTGTAATTCTAGTCCTTTGCTACAACAAGAAATGCTGGCATAACGAATTTCCTACATATGGATCCTTTCCCTTTGAATTTGAGGTGTATTTAATTAGTTGGAATTTCACTGGGTAAAACTGAGAGGTGTCTGTCTTCTATGCCGCTTATAGTCAAGTCAAGAAACATATATGAAGTGCCTACTATGTGCTAGGCACTGTGATAAGCACTGACGGTACAAAGAAAGGCAAAAATAAAATAAAATAAAATTAGTCTTACCATCAAGGAACTCAGTCTTATTGGAGAGACAAAATGCAAACTATGTGCTATGTACAAACAAGATATATACAGAATAACTTGGAGATCATCTTTGCTGAATTAAGGCATTAGGAGGAATCGGGAAAGGCTTCTTATAGAAGGCAGGATTTTAGATGGGACTTGAAGGAACCCAGGAGGCAGAGATTAGGAAGAAAAGCATTTCAGGCATAGGGGATGATCATTGAAAATGCATAGTCAGGAGATGGCCACATCATAAGTAAGGAACAAGCAAGGAGGCCAATGATGTTAGATAGCAGAGTATGTGGAGAGGAGTAAGACATAGGACTGGAAAGGTAGAAGGAAACTAGCTTTAAAAGCTAAACAGAGGATTTTATATTTGACCTTAGATGCAATAGGAAGCTACTGGATTTTAATGAATCAGAGATATACATGGTCAGATGGTCTTTACAGAGCTGCCTTTATAGAATTTGAGAAAGACTATGTACTATTATTTGTCCTGAGCACAGAGTTAATAACCAGCAATTATTAAGATAATGACTGTTAGTTGGGTGTGGTCTACAGTGCTTGCAATTACTGATTATACTTTATTTTCTACCTCCTCATGAAAAGAAAATTCTCAGGACTGTGCAAATTGTAGTCCTTGCTGAACTGCAATCCCTAATGCCTTCTTTGGTCTAAGATTTCCACATGTGGGAATCAAGGTTCTTGAATCCTGAACTCAGTATATAAAATTGTTATTGAATATGGGGCTAATTTCTTTCACCCCATAGACAGTGCACAAGACAGAAATAACAAGTGCCCACAGGACCCTATGACCAAATACAGATATCAAGAATTTAGTTCATCAGGTCCTCTATCAGAAAGAAGGGAGTTGAACTTGTTTTGGAGAAGACAGAGTGCAGTCATTCCAATGTGTCCTTGGTTCCCACAGAGGGTCCTTCACAGTCTCCCTAAGCCCCTGATTTAGTTTCCCCTGAAAGGCAAAGATATTGTTTGGCTTGATGAACAAACAGACCAGTTCTCATTGGTCCTGTGTTATCCAAGTTAGCTTAATGGCTTTACTGTTCAAGTAGGACACTGTGCTTCTTTGTTCAGGGAGCATTCTGCTTCAAGAAATCTCTCTCCAAAACAGATTCTTGACCAGGAATCCATGAACATTTTTCTCCTATTCTTTTTTTAATGTTTTCTTTTAATTACATGTAAAACAAATTTTTTACATTTAAAAAAATTTAAGTTCCAAATTCTCTCCTCTCCCTTTCCTCCCCCTTATTAAGAAGACAAGCAATTTGACATAAGTTATATGTGTGCAGACATGCAAAACATTTCCTTATTATTCATGTTGTGAAAGAAAACACTGACACCCCCCCCACCGCCAACAAGAACAATAGCAAACAAACAAGAAAAAGAAATATTTTTTTTTAAGTATGCTTTGATCTGCATTCAGATTCCATTAGTTCTTTCTCTGGAGGTGGATGGCATTTTTCATCACAAGTCCTTCAGAATTGTTTTGGATTATTGTATCACTCAGAATAGCTACATGATTCACAGTTGATCATTGTTACAGTATTGTTGTTCCTGTGTACAATGTTTTCCTGACTTCACTTTGCATCAGTTCACGCAAATCTTTCCAGGATTTTCTGTCTCTTTATGTTTTGATGATTTTGTTTCAATTGATTTCCTTTTAAATCCTATGTATATTATTTTATTCATTTAAAAACATTCTGGAAAGAGGTCCATAGGCTTCACAAGACTAACATGACACAAAAAAGGTTAAGAATTTGTGCAAATTCTGGTCACCAAACTATCATACTAAGGAACTTTTAAACTTGGAGTTATTTATAAGGGGATTTTCAAAGCTTGTGCTGCCCGCCCCCCTGCAAAAAAAAAAAAAAAATCTTCCTTTTATGTTAGACTAGATTTAAAAATTACTCTGCTTAGTGAATTACAAATTTCTTTACTCAAGAAAAATATCTATATTCTTTAACAGTCCAATTTAGAAAATGCCTTAAGACTCTTAGCTCTAGTTTTTCTATCTACTTATTCATTTTCTCTTTTTTCCTTTTATTTATCTTTGTCAAAAATGGAAAGACCTTAAAATCCCTTACTGTTATTGTACTAATGTATCTGTCATCTAGAAATTCAGTTAATTTTTTTCTTATGAATTTTGATACCAAGACACTTGGAGCATTTAAGATTAATGCTGATAATTGGTTTATTCATGGTGTGATTTCCTTGTTAATCTCTACTTATAAGATGACTTTTTGTTTCTAATTTGTCTTATAGCATGATTCCAATTTTTAAATTCACCTAGTTCATCACAAATTGTTTTCCAGAACCTCATTTTTATCCTATGTCAGGTTTTTTAGGCATGGTTTTTGTAAGCAACAGATTGTGGAGTTTTGTGTTCTTATACTGTCATTCTCTTTCATTTTATTGGATTGCTTACTACATCCACATTTAAATTTATAAGAGATAGGATTCTCTTTTCCTCTTTTTGTTTCTAATGTTTATTTTTTTCTGAATTAGTTTTTTTTTGGTTCTTCTTTCTCATTACAGATAATACTTTTTTTTTTTTTTTTTTTTTTTTTTTTTAGCAATCAGGGTTAAGTAACTTAATCAAGGTTACACGGCCAGTTATTTCTGGGTGTGGTCCTAAGTGTCAGAGTCCGGGATTCGATCCCCAGGTCATCCCGACACTGGAACCAGTGCTCCTACTCACTGTGCTAACTGGCCACCCCCAGATAATACTTTTTTTGATTCAGTTAGTTTTGCTTGAGCTACTTTAAGGCAGCCTTTTTACCCACTGCCTCTCTTCCTCTCACCCTCAGCTTCCACTCCTCCCATTCCCTTTTCTTTTTCTCCTCACTTAGTTAAATAAAATCCTCCTTCCTCTCTTCCCTTGCAACGTCAGTTTTTCTTTTTTATTTTCTATACCTTTATTTTCATCATTCTCTTTTTCAGTTCTCTCCCCTTGTTCTCTATTCTAAACTTTAATTAGTTGATTGTTTTCACCTTTATCTTTTTTTTTTTGCATATTTGAGAAAGATATTTCTTAATGCTCCTTTTGTTGTTTTGTTATTGAATGGGATGTGAAAACTTCTCAGACTGTCCTGGAATCTAGTGGCAGGCTTGAGTGTTGGTTTCACTCTTTCCTATTCATCGTTTTTATCAATTGGCATTAAGCCCTTTTAGGGGACTTTAGACTCTCACCTAATCTCCATTCTTTGTCTCCTTTCCCCCTTCAGTAAGCCCTACCTCCTAACCAATGGAAGAAAGGGATAGCACCCAGCCTCAGATCTTTGTGTTCCTTCCTGCCTTGGGCTATAAACCCCAGCTCCCAGCCAATGAAAGTGAGGGACAGTGGGGAAGGGGACCTTCTGGAATTCGGGTTTAGAAACCCTGCTTTGCTACATGTTGGGGGCCTTCTTTCACTGATCCCTCATGGAGAGGAATGCCCTCTTCCCACAGGGGAAGAGAATAAAACTTTCCTGGATTTAAAAAAAATTTTTTTTATAAAGCAATTGGGGTTAAGTAACTTGCTCAAGGTTACACGGCCAGGTGTTTCTGGGTGGGTGCTAAGTGTCTGAGCCCAGGATTCGATCTCCAGATCTTCTCAACACTGGAGCTGGTGCTCTTACTCGCTGTGCTACCTGGCCGCCCCAAAATTTCCTGTTTTTATCCTAAGAAACCTCTGTGTTCTTGCTTAAAATTTTTTATGGGATTTTTCATCCCATATATCATTATTTTTAATCCCTTACATGTCTTTCTTGTGTTCCCTCCCTCCCCCAGAGTTATTTATTTTGTTACTTTTGGTTTGTTGTTAGCTCTGTTTACGTACCATTCTTGTTTTTCTGATGTTGCTTGTTCTATTCCATTGTTCCTTTTATGAGGAATGCTTCTAATATGTGCCTTTTGTAATTGATGATTAGTCTTAGTTTCCCAAGGTATATCACTTTGGGCAACATCTTGAGCTCCTTTGCTCCTTGAAACATATTATCCCATTGGTTTCAAGTAGCTACAGCATTGTCTTATTCATATTTTCTTTATATTTGAAGGTCTTTCTCTTGGTCACTTATAGCACAGGGTTTGGTTTGGTTTTTCTTTTCCTGGTTTTTTATTTTTCTTTCTGTTCCTGTTGTTTTCTTTGTTTTGTGTTCTGGAGATGATCTGCAGCTTTTCATAGGCTCATGGTTTTCTCTCTTCAGAAGTCCTGGGCTGCTTTCTTGTATCATTTCTTATATTATTATGTTCAGTTTTTCTGACTTGTGTTCTTCTACAACCTTTAAGATGTTCTACGATACTTACATTGTCTTTTCATCCTATCATGCTATTTTTCATTATTTTATATATTTATATTCATAATTCATTGTTTTCTTTTTTGCTTCTGTAGAGAGATTCTCTGTTGTGGACACAAGTTTCTGTATTCTACCAAGTTATTGATATGCAGTCTATATATTCTGTTTTCATTATTCTTATTTTTCTCTTCAACCATTTCAGACTATCCTGCTGTGGTTCTATGCTTTCTTGGTAATCCACAGGTTCCTCTGCCTCACCAGGTGTTACTCAATTTCCTTTGTCTTGTATATATATTCAGAGTTGTTTAGAAATGCTCATAGCCATCTCCTCTTCTGTTTTACTGTCTTCCTTATTGATCTATCTGCTAATAAGTTTTTTCCCTTGTTAGACATCTTGGTTTCTTGGCATGTGGAGATAGATGCAGTTATATTATTTTGGACTTAATTGTCATTTTGGAGGCATTTTGAGAGTTTCTGAGATATTGTCTAGTACTCTGTCTTGCTGGGTACATGACCTAGAAGCCATTCCTTTATTCAGGTGGACAGTGTTCAGAAGCAGTATACCTGAACTCTACTCTCAGACTGTATTCAAGCATGTCTTCAGTGCCCAAATCTTTCTGCCATAAATTGCCATTATTAACTCTGATGGGGAAAGAAATCCCCTCCTTTCTTTGGTATTGGATGTAAGGAAGGCATGAAAAAAATCCTCATTCCTGATTCTTGCACTCTAAAAGAAGGCAGAAGAAAAAAGCCAAAGAGTCAAGAATCTAGCAGCCTTACAGTAGGTTTAGCTTGCTTTGTATGTATCCTTTCACTTTGGAGGGACACTTCTATTTTAATAAGGACTGATGATAGTTCAGTTATAAGAGTTTTTTATGTTCCTCATCCAACATCCTTACACTATGTCATAAACATAGAATAGTAAATCTGAAAAGAAACATACAAATCATGTCACTTAAATTTTCCAGATCTCAGTCTTCTTCTCTGCAAAATGAGGAGTTTGGATAAGGTAATCTTTGCTGTTTCTTTCTACTCTAAATATATGATCATTTGTTCTAGTTTAACTCCTTCATTTTACAAACGAACCAGGTAATTTGAGAATGTCTGCTTCCTTTGAAAAGTAAGCCAGGTTGACAAAGGGACACCCTGATGTTGTGAGGTCACATGATGTAGAGACAAGAGCATTGTCCTCATACACAGGGAATCTGGATCCTAGTCCTTACTGCAGTGTTTACTAATGACTTATACAAGCCACATCCCTTCTTTATATCAGTTGCCTATTGTGAAAGGTGATATTCTTGAACTAAGTTATCTCTACATTAGCTTCTGATTCCAGCATTTTGTAGCAGGCCTCAAGAGGTTTACCAGTAAAGCCTGAGCGCAGGCTTTCAAAATTTACCGAAATCTTCTCTATTTAAGAAGAATAGCCATCCACGTAGGGTTGTTTTTTTTTTTTTGGCATATTGTGGTTCATAGTTAGGTTTGGAGTTGGGAGAGGTAGTTATTTTGTGGTATCTGAAAAAAACTTTCTGTACATGTTTTTCTGGCTACTCATTATCACTATACTTGTGAAGAAATAACCAAAGTCATCATGTTTCTTGTTAGGACATTGCATTACTTTTTAATAATACATTTTAGCTTCATATTTTTCTTGGTGCTAAATATTGGAATAGATAAATGGGGATTGGAAAAATAAGTCAATATTATGTACCCAAATAAAATAAGATGGCATGAGAGGCATTTTCCGCCTCCCAACATTAATCAAATTTCAATTAGGAATTTTTGAATAAGTCCCAAACTTGTTTGCTTATTAATCATTTGATCTTTTTGAAATGAATGAAACATTTGTTTCTGGCTTTGAATTTAAAACAAAGAGAAATTTCAGTATTTGACTAGAGTACAGTTTTTTTTTTAAATACAGCTGCATTCATAAATAATTAATGATTATTATTTGCAGTCTTTTCCTGGAGAGTATTCTCAAATTCTTTATCTTAGTCATTTAGTAGTTTTTAGTTGCTTCCTGGCATATATTGATCTTAAGAAAAATATTAGAAAGTTCTGTATCATCCCAATTGCAACATGATTAATAATAAAAGCAACAGACTAAATTTTCTTCTCCAAAGATTATCTTTTAAATATTAGTCATTTTGTCAAAGAAAAAATGGAAAAAAAGAAAACTTCTTTAATCAGGGTAGTTCAAAACCATGAGTCCCGACTGAGAATGCTGTAGATTGTTAGCATCCCCTCCACATAAATTGACTTGCATTTCTTCTACTTGCAATTTTCAGCATAGATAAAGAGAGAAATAGCTAGACATGATGATTTTTTATTTTCCATCTGACATTTCTTTTCAGGCCAACACAAACGTGTGGGGGGAAATGGTGATACAAAGTGAAGGCAAAGCACAGCACACTGTGCCAGGTAATTTCCCAGCTTCCCAGTTTATTTGATTGCCCCCACCTGGAACACTAATTAGGCGAGGAGGATTGGGGCTGAAAATAGATTCCAAAGAATGCATTTGTTACAAGTGTGGCACAAACTGAAGGAGAATTCCCTATCTTTTTTTTTAATTGAGTTTCCCTTTTAGATTCATCACATTACCAGATGGCACAGTGTTGCCAAGCAGCTAACACTAGTAGAAAATTTAGTCAATGGTGACTTGTCTATCAATAAAAGTGAATTTAGATAAAAAAAAAATTATTCCCTTGATTTACTTGCATTACAAATTCAGGCTTTGGCTTGCCGATCTCTTCCCTCTACCACACCATACCCTGCCTCCCTGAAAATCCTGTTGTCAAGTGGGATTGTCTGAATGTCAAATTCCACCAAATTTTAAATGAAATGATTCCTAATCATATCAGTAGATGATGCCGTGGCTGAATTATAACTCTCAAGCCCTTTGCCCTTTTCTGGGTCACTTTACTTACAAATTAGTTTTTATTTTGTTTTGAAACCAAGCCAGGACTGTTTTGCTAATACCACAGATTGTCCCAAACTTGAAAGAAGTGCTAGAAATTTGGAACTGACCATAAGGCAAATATAAACAGCAAAGTAAAAAATGGAATGAAGTCATCCTATTCTGTCAATTATCTAGTGTTGCATTGCAATGAAAAGAACATCTGCTCTGTAGGTGGAGAACCAGGGCTTTTATTCCACCCTCTGTGACCTAGATCAAGTAATTTTACTTCCTGGGCCTCAGTTTCCTCCTCTGTAGAAAAACTTTGGTTGGACTCGATAGAAACAGAACATATAGAAGAAGTGGGATGTTTCCACAGCCTCTTGAAAAGCATCTGCTCAACTATAGCAGTGGCTTCAGCCAATGAAAAAAGCAATAACAATAAGCATTTCATAGGAGCATGCTGTATATCAAGCACACTGTACTAGACCCTGGCTATTGAAAGACAACAACAAAATTCAGTTTCTGACGTCAAAGAACTTAGATTCTAGGAAGGGAAGACAATGTATATGTATCTAAGTATGTACAAAATACATTTAACAGACAGCTAAATACAAAGTAATGAGTGGGAGGGGTACACATTATCAAGGGATAACAACTGTATCTTCCACTGTTCCCCACATAGACATTCACAGAAGCCGGTGTCATCATTGTTCCCAGAATGTGGATACATAAAGAATTTGGGAGATTTTTATTTTTATTTATTTATTTTTGGTGTGGGGATTCCTTCTCCTTTTGCAGATCACAAGTTTTCCATGATTTCATTAAGTCACTGGTACCTAGAGGTGGAGTGACTTGCTTAAGTCTGCACAGCTACTGTTTCAGAGGTGGGATTTGAATCCCAGGTCTTCAAGACTCCAAGCCCAGCAGTCACTCTCTCCCTTTCCATACTTTTGCCTCCTGGATAAAACATTCTAAAGTCATTCTCAAGTTGTCTTAACTTCTAGGCTTCCTACCTTTAAATGTCTTCCCATTTTTCTTTACCTATCCAAATCCTGTCCAAATTGCAAAGCACATCTCAAATCCTGTCTTCTCTTCTACACAATTCTCACCAACTCTAGTTCACAAGCTTTATTCCCCTTCTTAATAATCTGCCTATACCAGGCATTTTCACCCTCAATTTTATTCCGTAATTTACTGGCTTCTAATTTTTTCACGTCTGTTTTCCCTCCTTCAATAAATTGTAAGAGAGGAAGGGCCCGTGTAGTAATATTGAGAATTGATGTTTACACAACACTTTGTGTTTAAAAGTATATTATCTGACCTAGCTATTCTCAGCAATAAAATGATCCAAGACAATTCTGAAAAGACTTATGATGAAAAAATGCTTTCCACCTCCAGAGAAAGAACTAATGGAATTGTACTTTTTTTTTTACTTTCTTTATTATTCCTGTTTTCATTTTTGGTTTTGGTGTGTGTTTTCTTTTGCAACATGACTAATACAGAAATGTTTTTCAAGACTACACGTGTATAACTGATATCAAATTACTTGCCTTCTTAATAAGGGAGAGGGGAGAGAAGGAAGGAGAGAATTTGGAACTCAAAATCTCTTTTAAAAATAGTAAAGGGCGGCCAGGTAGCACAGCAAGTAAGAGCACTGGCTTCAGTGTCGGGATGACCTGGGGATCAAATCTGGGCTCAAATACTCAGCACCACACCCAGAAATTACTGGCCGTGTAACCTTGAGTAAGTTACTTAACCCTGATTGCTTTAAAAAAATAATAATAATAAAATAGTAAAAGGTTTTGTTTACATGTAATTGAAAAATAATAAATAAAAATTCCTTGATATATTTTTTAAAAGCAAAGAGGAAAAAAAGAACATTATCACATTTAAGATCCACAGCTTCCTATGAGATAGGTACTATTTTGTTACTATTCGTATTTTATAGGAATACTTCATATGTATTCCCTCAGTATTTAGAAAAATGCTGACTTCAGAGTAGGTGCTCAGTAAATGTTTGTTAACTTATGAACTTTCACTTTCATTATTAGCAAGATATTTGTGTATTTTAAAAAATAGAATATTTTCATAATTATGATGGTATAATAAGTAAAGCATTGTATTGTAAGATCTAAGTAAGAATGTTAGTCCTACTATATACTAACTAGTTCTGTAATCTTGAGCAAATGACCCATTTTTTATGAAGAAATTAGTTCAAGCAATCTTTAATTTACTTTATATACCTGAAATTCTGTGATCTAAATAGGATGTAATTTATTACATTTGAGACACAGAATGACGGAAAAAATATTGGATCAATTGGCTTTTTCCCATTATAACTGATCCTGTTTTTAATTGTTTACTTGTTTTAATTTATTTCGTCTTTCTAGTATTGCCTTTTTTGTTATCTCCTTTTACTCACAACTTATTCCAAAAAATAGAGTTATATATAGTACACTTTGATTGCCTAGGACTGGAACTGAAAGGATCATGAAAATCATGGTTACTGGGCATTACAGGTTAAAGGTAACACATATAGCGTTCTTATGTCATAGGAAAATCATTTGAAGACAAAATATAGGTAGAGACCTGATCACTGCTTTCAAAGGGCTGTTACATGGCAGTGGGGGTGAGGTGGGGGGTGAGTAGTGATGGTGGGGTTTAGACTTTGTGTTTGTGTGTGACTTTGTAGAGTATAGATAAGAGTTTCAGAGAAAGAGATTTTTGGCTCAATATAAAGAATTTCCAGTGTTCTAATAGTTTGAGCTGTAGAGCTTTTAAAATACAGATCAGATGATTACTTGTTAGGGTTTCCTGCCTTGGGGTAGGGCATTAGATTTTACATGACCTCTCAAGTGTCTATCACCTTTTATATTATTTGTTGTTATTGGGTTTTTTCTTTAGCGTTTTTTACCAATATTTATGCTTTCCCCTTCTACTTCCTAGTACCACCAGTTGAATAAGCAAAAAAGAAAGAAAAAATAAAACTTATAATAAATATGCATTGCCCAGCAAATCTAATTCCCACATTGGCCATGTATAAAAATGTCTCAATGTCCTTTTGAATTGCATCACCTTTCTGTGCAGGCTGGATACTTCATGTTAGGTCCTTTCTAATCTTGGTTTAGCTTTGCATGGATAACAGTTGTTTTCTATATAACATTATTCTCATGAAGATCATTCTCTTAGTTCTGATCTCTTTACTCTAAATCAGTTTATAAAAATATTTCCTCTGAAACTATTTTCTTCACTTTCATATGGCACAGTGATACGGTATTTCATTACATTCATAAATTTCTTTAGCTGTTTCCCTAATAGGTAGGCATCCCTTTAGTTTTTTTGTTTTAAGTACTATGAAAAAAGCTACTTTAAATATTTATATATATATATGGTCCTTCTTCTTTTGAGATAGAAGACTCATATCTTTGGGTATCTATAGGTCCAAGGGTATAGTATAGACAGTTTAATGACCTTTTGTACTTAGTGCTAAAGTTTCCCAGAATGAGTGGGTCAATTTATAGCTCTACAGACAATATGTTAGTTTTCCCATATCCCCTCCCTCCATCATTTATCATTTTCCTCTTTTGTCAGCTTTACCAGTCTTATGGATATTAGGGGGAGCTTCAGCAACTCTGATAGCCTTACTTCTAGTGATGGAAAATGTAGATACTTCCCAGTCTACTTTTTTGTCCACTTGAAGTATTCGTCCCAAGGGAGCAGAAGAGTATGTCCAGGATAAATTGGAATGAGAACCAGACAAAAACACATTGAATAGGTGAAATCCTTGAATCATACTGGAATATTATTTAGCAAATGCTCCTAGATGAAGCAACAGACATGTTAGGAAAAAGCTGAATGTGAAGTGAAGGAAAGAAAAACATTAGATGAAATTTATTATAACAACTTTACTATTTTTATAAGCAATCCCTGACTCAGCTACATTCTATTTCAATAATTTTCAGTTGTCCCAGTAGCCACTTATACATAATAGATCGAGACAATCCAATTTAGGTATTAAACTATCCCCAAATACTAGATTAACTTTTTTCCCCCATCTGATGATATTTAACAGAGAGACCTTGGCATTGTCATATGTAATCCTCTCCAGCATCCATAATTGTAAGGTCTTATCACAAAATACTTATATTTAAAATGAAGTTATGATTATAGAAGTTCATACTAATTTATGGGCAGTCTTCATTACAATGACTATTTTAGACCATGTAATTTCCTTTTTGCAGATTAAAAAGTACATTTTATTAGACCTCAGGTTGCCATTTGCTGACCTAAAATTATTCATTGATGTAACAAAGTGATTTGCTTCCCTTCCTCCTCTGCCCCCCAGAGAAGAATGGTAAGAGTTTAGGCTGATATTGGGTAGGAGGGTTGATGTGTAAGCATCATCTATCCAGGAAATCTGACCTGATATTTCTAGTTCCTAGTCTTGGCATCCTAGACAGATCTGCAACATCCAACTACTACTTCTTCCTCCCTTTCAACTCCACCACTGAGTAAATGGCCTCTCTTTCTGTTTTGTTATTATTTAACAATTATGCCTCTCCCTTTCAACTTGACAGTTATCTATTTCTCTATATGATTTTTAATTTAATTTTTTCCCACCGTTTCTTATTAAGATAGTTTCATTCTGACACTTCCAGTCTTGAATGAAAAGAAGCAGTGCTTGTCAATATGAGGCAGAGAGTGGGTTGGCTCAAGGTGTGTAGATTCTGCAGAAGCTTCAGACTGATACCATTGGGAGAGGGTGACTTTTACCAGTTGTGTGGTGATGGATGACTAACTGAATCTCTTTCTGATCTTTCAGTTTCCTCGTTTGTAAAATGTATATGATAAAGAAATGTAGGATCTGCTCCAGGTTGTGAGGATCAAATGAGATAAGGGGTGGAAAATTAGTTTTGTGAACCTTAAAATGCTCGAGAAATGCTTGGGCTGAGAATGATGATGATGGTGGTGGTGGTGATGCCGATACTGACTGATAAGATCACAGGGTCAGAAATTTAAAACTGGAAGGGATACTGGATGGCATCCAGGCCAGCCTTCTCATTTTAACAGTAAACTCAGGTCCAGAAAGGTTAAGTGACCTACCCAGAATCATATAGATGTTAACTATCTAAGACCAGATTAGAACTCAATTTTGACACCAGATTCAGTGCTCTATTGACTATGCCACCTAGAAGAGGAAGAAACGAAGGAGGAAGAAGAGGTGGGGAATGATAAAAGAGATAACCCTCTTTCATGTTCACATGTGGAAGCTTAACAGCTCTCATAGGCACTTCTTCATTACCCCCCTCCATATGCTCACGTGCGCGCGTGCGCACACACACACACACACACACACACATACACACACGCTCCAAGTAGTTATGCCACTGAACATTGAACATCTTGAGTCTCAGTTTCTTCAAATGGCTATAGTATTCTTGTCTCATCATAAGATTGTTTCAATTAATTAATCATTAAAAGAGTACTTTGAATAGACCAAATCATTTAATAATGCTTCTTAACAAATTCATCATAAACCTTAATATTGTACAACATGAGAATGTTGCTAATTTCTCCCACAGCTTTCACTGACACAGCCTTTTGTGGATATGTAAAATAGGGTCATTTGGTAGAGAGATGTATTGAATTAAACAAATATTCTTTTTAAAAAAAGCACCATTATGGATACCTTCCTCAGCTTAAATAGTAGCTATAATTGGTCAAAATATGTAGATTTTCCTCTTACTTGGGAATAATGAATGCTGAAATTTTCCCACATATAGCCACTACTCATTGTAATTTATCAAGCTCAAGTTTTCTTCATAGAAATGGGTCATTAAGTGCTCACTCTATGAAACGTCAATATGCACTCCATTGTGTGAATAATTGACACTGCAAAAATCAAACAAATATTTCAACTGAAATTGGAAAATGAAAGGAGTTCCAGAATCTATTTAAATTGGGAGGTTAAGGCTGGTCTTATAGAAAATGGCATTTAAAATATTCTTCTTTATAAAACACTTGAGATCAATAGAACTCTTTTCTGGGTGATTGTGATTTTAAATACTGATAGTGGAGAAAAAGAAATGAGGAATTTAAGTGAGGAAGAGCATTACAAACTTGGGGGAGGGCAATCTGTTTTCTGCTTCTCTCCCAAATGCATGGTCATATATAAGCCATAAAGAACAGAGCCATCTCTGACCATTTCTATTGATTTGGAGAATTTGTTCTCCTTCTCCCACATCTCAACC
Organism: Petaurus breviceps papuanus; assembly: GCF_028583685.1. Taxonomy (NCBI): domain Eukaryota; kingdom Metazoa; phylum Chordata; class Mammalia; order Diprotodontia; family Petauridae; genus Petaurus; species Petaurus breviceps. Next base: position 17,450,339 of record NW_027187369.1, read on the forward strand.
CACTCCCAGAACATGCTTTTCCTAGCTGCCTTGACTCTACGAAGAAGATGGAGAGTTTGCTTCTTTCTACTCATTTGAAAGGCACATTCTTATACCAGAAAGAAGTGAAAGAGAGCCAGAACATATGTTTCTTTTGATGACTAGAGAAAGATGAACACACTACAACGTCCATTTATTCTATTTCATTAGGGTGCACAAGTATCTTTAACCACTTGTCCAGCATTCTTTACTATTTTTCATGCATGAATTCCTTGATACAGTTATCAAACACCTATTGAGTGGATGCTCATTAGTGTCCTCCCTTCCTTACACCTTTGATGTAACTTCTTTATATTCTTAACTCTTTGTCCCAAGCCCTCTCCTCTTCCTATCTTTCCTACTACCAAGTAGGACACCACCATCCTCCCCGTCACCCAGGCTCACAAGCCAGGTGTTATCTTCAACTACTAATTCTCACTCTTAAAATCCAATCTGATAGCAAGTCCTATTGATTTTACCTTCATAACGTGTCTCATTTACATACATTTCTCTCATACAACAGTGCTATCACCCTACTGCTAATCACCTCATTCCTGAACTACTGCAATAATAACTTGCACATTGGTAGTTGTTGTTCAGTCATTTTCACTCATGTTGGACTCTGTGACCCCATTTGGGGTTTTCTTGGCAAAGACTCTAGAGTGGTTTGTTATTTCCTTCTCCAGCTCATTGTATAGATGAGGAAACTGAAGCAAACAAGATTGATTTGCCCAGGGTTACCCAGCTAGTGAAGTGTCTGAGATCAGATTTGAACTCACAAAGATGAGTGTTCCTGCAGTGCCAACTAGCTGCCCATAGGTTTCCCTCCCCCAATCTCTCCTTACTCCAGGCCATCCATGTCAAATTGATTGTGCTAAAGCTCTGATCTAACTGTGTCACTTCCCTGTTCAGTAAACTCCAGTGACTTCCTAGCACTTCCAGGATCAAATTGAAAATGATCTACTTGGCATTCAAAGCCCTTCAAAGACCTTTCCAGGCCTTTACATCTGTTCTCTGACTTACCCCATAGGGGAACTCTGTTGTCTAGTGACAGACTTCTTTTTTTTCAATTTATTTATTTATTTTTAGTTTTCAACATTCATTTCCAAAAGATTTTGAGTTACAATTTTTTCTCCCCATCTTTCCCCTATACCTACCCCAAAATAGTGAGACTACTGAATACCCCTCCCCCAATCTGTTCTCTGTTATATCCTCCCCCATTTACCCTCCTTAACTTTCTAAAAGGGCAAGATGGATTTTTATACTGTAGTGCCTGTATATCTTATTTCCCAGTTGCATGTAAAAACATTTTTTTTTAAATTTTTTAACATTTGTTTTTGAAACTTTGAGTTCCAGAGTCTTTCCCTTCTTCCCTCCTCACCCACCCCCACTGGGAAGACAAGCAATTCAATATAGGTTGTACATGTGTAGTTACGCAAAACATTTCCATAGTAGTCATATTGTGAAAGACTAACTATATTTCCCTCCAACCTATCCTGCCCCCTACTTATTCTATTTTCTCCTCTGACCCTGTCCCTTTTCAAAAATGTTTGCTTTTAACTACCTTCTCCCCCAGTCTGCCTTCCCTTCTATCACCTCCCCTCTTATCCCCTACCTCTCTATTTTCTTGTAGGATAAGATACCCAATTGAATGGGTATGTTATTCCCTCCTTAAGCCAAATTCATTGAGAATAAGGTTGACCCATTCCCTTTCACCTTCCTGGTCTTCCCCTCCATTGTAACAGTTTTCTCTTGCCTCTTTTATATGAGATAATTTACCCTATTCTATCACTTCCTTTCTCCTTCTCCCAATATATTTCTCTCTCACCTCTTAATTTTATTTTTTTAGATATCATCCCTTCCTATTCAACTCATCCGGTGCTCTCTATCTATGTATACATATACAGACATATGCACGCACTCACATATATAATTATACACATACACCTTACTACACATACATACATACATATATATATATATATGTGTGTGTGTGTGTGTGTGTGTGTGTGTGTGTGTGTATTCCCTTCAACAATCCTCATATTGAGAGAAGACTCATGAGTTACAATTATCATTTTTCCATGTAGGAATGTAAATAGTTCAACTTTAAGAAGTTCCTTATAATTTCTTTTTCCTGTCTACCTTCTAATGCTTCTCTTGCTTCTTGTATTTGAAAGTCAAATTTTCTGTTCCACTCTGGTTTTTTCATCAAGAATGCTTGAAAATCCTCTATTTCATTGAATGACCATATTTTCTCCTCAAACATTATACTGAGTTTTGCTGAGGAGGTGATTCTTGGTTTTAATCCTAGCTCCTTTGACCTCCAGAATATCATATCCAAACCCTATGATCCCTTAACATAGAAGCTGCTAGATATTGTGTTATCCTGATAGTATTTACACGATACGCAAATTGTTTCTTCCTGACTGCTTGCAGTATGTTCTCCTTGACCTGGGAACTCTGGAATTTGGCTATAATATTCCTATGTATTTTCTTTTTGAGATCTTTTTCAAGAGGTGATAGGTGAATCCTTTCAATTTCTATTTTGCCCTCTGGTTGTAGAATATCAGGGCAATTTTTCTTGATAATTTCTTGAAGGATAGTGTCTAGGATCTTTTTTTTTTTGCTTTTTGGAGGGCAATTGGGTTAAGTGACTTGCCCAAGGTCACATGGCTAGTTTTTGTGTTAAGTGTCAGAGGCTGAATTTGAACTCAGGTACTCCTGACTCCAGGGCCGGTGCTCTATTCACTGCACCACCCAGCCTCCCCCAGGCTCTTTTTTTGATCTTGGCTTTCAGGTAGTCCAATAATTTTTTAATTATCTCTCCTGGATCTGTTTTCCAGGTCTGTGGTTTTTCCAATGACATATTTCACATTGCCATCTCTTTTTTCATTTGTCTCGATATGTTTTATAGTATCTTGATTTTTCATAAATTCATTAGCTTCCAATTGCTCCAGCCTAATTTTGATGGAATTATTCTCTTCAGTGAGTTTTTGAAATTGCTTTTCCATCTGGCCAATTTGACTTTTTAAGGCATTCTTCTCCTCATTAGCTTTTTGGATCTCTTTTGCCATTTGAATTGGTCTATTTTTAAGGTGTTATTTTCTTCAGTATTTTTTGGTTGTCCTTTAGCAGGCTGTTGACTCGCTTTTCATGATTTTCTTACATCATTCTCATTTCTTTTTCCAATTTTTCCTCCACTTCTCTTCCTTGATTTTCAAAATCCTTCTTGAGTTCCTCTATGGCCTGTTACCAGTTTATATTTTTCTTGGAAGTTTTTGATGCAGGAGTTCTGACTTCACTGTCCTCCTTCACTTCCGTGCTTTGACTGTTTTTGTTCCCCCAAGAAAGGATTGTATGATCTGCATAGCTCCCAGCTTGGTGTGATATACCCTTCCTTTCAGCCTTCCAGGCTGCCTTCAGTGGCAGATTTGTTTCTCTCTGTCATTTTGTGGGTTCTGTAGCTGTTAAATTTGTTTATAGAGTCCTTTTTTTTTTTTACATTTTTTACAGGTAATGAAAGTGGTTGGAGTTGTAGCACATGCCAAGGTTGTGCTTTTACTGAAACTGACTTCTTTGCTATTCCTTGTAGAAGATGCTCCATCTCACACCTCCAGGCATTTTGACTGACTATCCCACATTCCTGGAATTATCTTCCTCTTCCTAATTCCCCCAGTCTCCTTCAAATATCAGTTAAAATGTCACCTTCTTCAAGAAGCCTCTCATGAGCCCCCTTAATGCTAATCTCTTCCCTCTGTTGATTATAGTCAGTTTATATTGTATGTATCCTGTTTGTAAATACTTGTTTGCATGTTGTACTACCAGCAGTGCAGAGGATAGAGTACTGGACCTGAAGTCAGGAAGACAAGTCCAAATCTAGCCTTAAACATTTATTAGCTGTGTGACTCTGGGCAAGTCATTCTCTGCCTCAGTTTCCTCAACTATAAAATGGCAATTATAATATCACCTACCTCCCAGGGTTGTTGTGAGGATCAAATGAGATATTTGTAAAAATCCCTCAGCACAGTGCCTGGCACATAGTAGGCACTATATAACTGTTCATTCCCTCCCCCTTTCCCTTTTCATTAGATTGTGAGCTCCTTGAGAGCAGGTACAGTTTCTTGCCTTTCTTGTTACCCTCAGTGCTTCCTTAGCACAGTAACTATCAAGCTGCAGGTCCTTAAGAAATGCTAGTGGACATAACTGATTGTATTAAATCACTTTGTATTTGGTTTTTATAATTATAAATCTACTTCTTATCTCCCTAATTAAAATTCCTAACTTCAGGCCCAGTAATCTATCCTCTATAAACTCCTTGAGAGTAGGACAGCTCCATTCTTTGTATCTGTATTGGTAGTACTAGCATATAACAGGTGCTTAATAAATACTGAAGGAGGGGTGGCCAGGTAGCACAGCAAGTAAGAGCACCAGCCCCAGTGTTGGGATGACCTGGGGGATTGAATCCAGGCTCAGATACTTAGCACCCACTCAGAAACACCTGGCCATGTAACCTTGAGCAAGTTACTTAATCCCAATTGCTTAGGGGAGGCCAGGTGGCTCAGCCAGTAACAGCACCGGCCCCAGTGTTGGGATAACCTGGGGGATCGAATCTGGGCTCAGATACTTAGCACCACACCCAGAAATAACTGGCGGTGTAACCTTGAGCAAGTTACTTAACCCCAATTGATTTAAAAAAAATACTGAGGGATGGAGTGAAAAAAAGGCCCTGTGCTAAGATTCTCTCTGTTTTCATGGACTTTATAGTCATATACGGGAGATGGCATGCTCATACAGCTGTCATCCAAGGTAATCAAATGGATCTGTGATATCACTGAACATTATTATGATTATTCAACCCCCTAAATCAATTCAGAATATGTTAGGAAATGGTAAGAGGAGATGCAGTTCATCTGTTGACTCACTGATCATGCTATAATTAATTTCATTCTATTCATCCCTGCTTCTCTATATTTTTTTTCAGTTCAAATTACATTAAAAAGCCTCAAGAGATATTTTGATCATTGTTTGCTTCAATAAAACTGGAAAAAAAGAGTTAGGGCCATCTTATCCTACAGGGTAATGTCTTAAAAGCTCTCTGGGGTAGTTTGACCTTTGGAGGAAGGGAGACCATCTGGATATTACATTTGTAGGAACATTGAATTCAGTGCTTGTTTCCTAGTTTTAATCAGGTGCCTCTATTAAATGCACAGTATTTCCATTTTTTATCATAATCCTCCCAATTATTATGATGTGAGCCTATTTTCATTCCCTTGTTTCTGACATTACCATTTTTATATGCCAGTGGGTCTTCCCCTTGCAGAAATGGATACCTGCCAAGAAGACATAGAAAGAATAATAAAACCATAGAAATCATGTTAAATATAAATATTTCAAATAAAATTATGTATCTTACTGTTCCTTAAGTATAAGAATTAAGTATATTCTAGAAGCAGACTCAAATGAATATTGAATAATAATAAGGGTTCCATATATTGTCTTGTCAGTCTTTTGCAAAGCATCTTACTCATTCCTATAAAAAAGCTTTGCTTGGAACAGCCAGGTCCTGTTTTGGGGTGGGTTTTTTGACCATGTGGGTGACCTATTATAATAACAATATATGTGATATAGAAAGAATGCATCAAAATTGTGTACATTCAAAGGCTATTTCTAAAACTAGAATGTTTTCAGTGGGTTACATGGTGAATTAACTGTACAACCAGTAATAATAATGGAAAGATTGCTTCTGTTCCATAGAGAATGAAGCTGAAAATGAGTCTTGTATTTTGGGGATTTTGCCTCTTGTATAGTTTTGGTAGTGGAAGCTCATTTGACCATTTTATTAAATTGGAAAAGGAAAAAAAAAAGATTTCTTGCTATTTACCAACCTCCATGACACTCTCCTTCCTTCCTCAATGAGTTCAGTCATCCCTCCTTAACTCTTGCCTTCATATGGGGGGGGGAGAGGATTAATACTCTCTCAAATAGCTGAACCTCTCAACTTATTTTCCATGCCCTAATCCTTCAGTCCACCACAGCTACACATAGAGATATTCATTGGCTTGATCCTACCATGATTCAAAGGTTTTTCTACTTGTCTTCATAACCTCTGATACTCCTTCATCTCATCGTGATCTATTGTGTAACCATTCTTCCTCTGCCTTGCAGCTCTAAACACTGTCCTTCATCTTCACTCTGACCTCCACCATCTCCTTTCCTCAATTCTTTCTGAGGCCATCACCCTTACACTGACTGCATTTTCTTCCTTTCCCCATATTTGTCCTGTGGTGATCCCTCTGTTACTTTCTTTTCTCAGGAAGTCCCTTTATCTCATCAAAAATTTCATCCTGTTAAATTGCAGCCTTGGGGGGTGGAGCCAAGATGATGGAGTAAAAGCAGGAACTTGCTCCCACACCAACCAACTCCAAAACCTGTAAAATATGACTCTAATCAAATTTTAGAGTTACATAACCCACAAAGTGACAGAAACAAATCTCCTGCTGAAGGCAGCCTGGCAGGCTGACAGGAGGGTATGTTGCACCAAGCTGGGGGTTAAGCAGTCCCACATGAGCCCTGTGGGCCCAGACCCAAGGCGGTCCCAACCAGCGCACAGACAGGCCACAGCAGACTTCAGGAGAGTTCATCACTAGCATCTGTGGCAGTTTCCAGACTTTTCAACCCATAAACACCATAGACAAAATAAAAGGTCAATAGGGAACCCTGTTGGAACTGAGAGACAGAAGAGCATGGCAGAGGTGCCTTAAAAAGCCAAGTTGGCCAGATGGAAAAGCAATTTCAAAAACTCGCTGAAGAGAATAATTCATTCAAACTTAGATTGGAGCAAGTGGAAGCTAATGACTTTATGAGAAATCAAGATAGTATAAAACAGATACAAACAAATGAAAAAATAGAAGGCAATGTGAAATACCTCATTGGAAAAACCACTGACCTGGAAAATAGATCCAGGAGAGAGAATTTAAAAATTACTGGACTACCTGAAAGCCATGATAAAAAAAGAGCCTAGAAAACATCCTTCACAAAATTCTCAAGGAAAATTGCCAGGATATTCTAGAACCAGAGGGCAAAATAGAAATCGAAAGAATTCACCTATTGCCTCTTGAAAAAGATCTCAAAAGGAACCTCCTAGGAATATTATAGCCCAATTCTAGAGTTCCCAGGTCAAGGAGAAAATATTGCAAGCAGTCAGGAAGAAACAATTTGAGTATTGTGGAAACACAATCAGGATAACACAATATCTAGCAGCTTCTACATTAAGGGATCAAAGGGCTTGGATATGATATTCCGGAGGTCTAGGATTAAAGGAGCTAGGATTAAAACCAAGAATCACCTCCCCAGCAAAACTCAGTATAATATTTGAGGGGAAAATATGGTCATTCAATGAAATAGAAAAATTTCAAGTGTTCTTGATGAAAAAACCAGAGCTGAACAGAAAATCTGGCTTTCAAATACAAGAAGCAAGAGAAGCATGAGAATGTAAACAGGAAAAAGAAATTACAAGGAGCTTATTAAAGTTGAACTATTTACATTCCTACATGGAAAAATGATAATTGTAACTCATGAGAATTTTTCTCAGTATGAGGGTAGTTGAAGGAAATACATTTGTTTGTGTGTATATATGTGTGTGTGTATGTATGCATAGATACATATGTATGTATGTATAGGAGGGTATATGTGTGTATACTTATGTGAGTGTGTGTATACATGTGCACATTTATACATAGAGGACACAGGATCAGTTGAATAGGAAGAGGCAATATCTAAAAAATAAAATTAAGGTGTGAGAGAGGAATATATTGGAAGAAGGAGAAAGGGAGAGAAAGAATAGAGTAAATTATCTCATATAAAAGAGGCAAGATAAAACTGTTACAATGGAGGGGAAGAGCAGGAAGGTGAAAGGTAATGGGTCAACCTTACTCTCATTGAATTTGGCTTAAGGAGGGAATAATATACACATTGGGTTTCTTACCCTACAGGAAACCAGGGGGAAGGGGATAATATAAGGGAGGGCAGATTGGGGGAGAGGGTAGTTAGAAGCAAACAGTTTTGAAAAGGGATAGGGTCAAAGGAGAAAATAGAGCAAGTTTGGCGCAGGATAGGATAGAGGGAAATATAGTTAGTCTTTCACAATATAACTACTATGGAAATTTTTTAAGTAACTACACATGTACCACCTATATTGAATGGCTTGTCCTAGTGGGGGTGGGTGATGAAGGAAGAAGGGAAAGACTCTGGAAACCAAAGTTTTAAAAACATGTTAAAAAGTTTTTTACACGCAACTGGGAAATAAGATATACAGGCACTGAGGTATAGAAATCCATCTTTCCCTACTAGAAACTTGGTGGGGGGGGTGGCAGAGGACATAAGAGAGAGCAGATTAGAAGGGGTGTTCAGTAGTCTCGCTACCTTGGGGTGAGTGTAGGGGAAAGATGAGGAGAAAATTTGTTACTCAGAATATTGTGGAAACGAATGTTGAAAACTAAAATAGATAAATAAAAGATGAAAAGAAAAATTAAAAAAGGCAGCCTTGGATTTGTTCAGCCATTCACTTTGCTTCTGCTCACATGCTGCTGAAAGAAACTAGAGAGAATAATGAAAGATTCATTAATGAAAGATTCTGTACAAATTTGAGTTACATGACTCAACTGACCCCTCACTGTTGCAAGGCAATCCATTTATACCTCCCTAATCACTTCACTAACCCACTCATCACAGATGCTTTCCCAAATGTGTTCATCTCTCCTCATACCTTCTGAAAGTTCTACATACCCTACCCTCTCAGATGAGAACCTTTCCTCATATTACACTATAAAAACCAGAGGCCATCTGCTGAGTTCCTTCTTATCCCCTCACTTAGATGCCTTTTTCTCTGCTGTTTGCTTCACATCTCTTGTATCTTTTTCCTCCTTTCCTCCCACACTGCCTTTACCCTGGTACAGGCTGTCATCACCGTATGCCTGACTACTGCAGTAGCCTCCTGGCTGATGCCCCTTCATCCTATTTCTTCCTCTGGTCTATCCATCACTCAGCTGTCACAGTAATCGTCAGTAAGCACATATCTGATCCCATCACCTCTCTAATGAATAAACTCCAGTGACTGTATTACTTCTAGAATCCAAGAGAAAATCCTCTTTTTGACTTTGAAAGCTCTTCATCACCTGATCCCTTCCTACATTTCCATTCTTTTACTCTTGTTCCCACTTCCTCACTTCCCTGGCTTCATTCAAATCTCAGCTAATCTTACTTCCTGCAAGAATCTTTTCCCAGTCCTCCTTGATCTTAGTACCTTCCCTCTGAGATGAATTCCAATTTATCCTCTACATAGGTTGTCTGTACGTAGCTACATGTTGTCTTCCCCATTAGACTGTGAGTTACTTGAGAACAGGAGCTGTTTGTTTTTTTTTGGGGGAGGGTTGCCTTTTTTTGTATCCCCAGGTCTTGGCCTGATACCTGGCTTATAGTGGACACTTAAAAAATGAGCATTGACTTACATAGTATTTTCAACTGTTAGTAGTGAATATGAGAAATATAGCATGAAAGTGTCAAGTGAGAGACTGTTGACTTAGTTGGGTGAATGTTGCAGACAATTAGTAAACTTTTGGTTCACTGTGCAATCCATACCAAATCTGCTGCTTAGCTCTAATAATATTGGCCTCCTGCTCACTCCACCACCAAGGACCCCTGTTTATAAGTTACTTGAGGTTGTGCAGTGGCATAGTAGATAGAGTACTGCCCCCAGAGTTAGGAAGACTTGACACTTGACACAAGACACTTGCTAGCTTTATGACCCAAGGCAATTCATTCAACCTCCGTTGGCCTCTGTTCCCTCAAGTATAAAATGGAGATGATTGACAGCACTTACCTTACAGGGTCATGTGGATCAAATATAGTAATAAGTTTTTTTAGTACAGTGCCTGGCACACAGTAGGTACCATATTCCATTCACTTCACCCCTACCACTTGACATTTTTTTATAAAGCAAATTCCAGATGGCTGCATGATAGTCATAACAATAATTTTATTCTGTCAAGTTTTATATTTATCAACACAGAAATGAAGACAGTGCTTACCAATCAGATTCATTTTATCCTTTCTGCATGTCTTCCCAGGCTTAGACATTCTGAATCATTACTGAAAGAAAAACAAAAAGTGTACTATATTCTACTTTTCTAAACCTTGGGGGGGAATGTTAATAATGACATTTGTAAATAACTTCCCATTGTTGAAATGCCTGAATATTTTCCCTATGTTTTTTGTATCCTCCCACTCATATAAACCTTCCTCTACTATAATACTATAATAGGTGCTGTAAAAAAAAAAAACTTATTCCCTTCCCCTCTTCTCCTTCTAAGAATGATAGGACAGAGATATGGACCAGAACTAGAATTGTATTGTGTATGGATTTCTCAGATGAGGGAACTTTTACCAATGCCACTCAGTACTTTCCATGCAACTTAAGTTTTAAGGAGTTAGAGTCTTAGAGAGTTGTCTAGAGTCCTAAGAGCTTAAATGATTTGCCCAAAGTCCCACAGCTGATGTGTCCAAGGCAGTTGCTGGGCTCAGGTCTTCCAGGTTCTAAGGCTGTGCTGCTTCCATTTGTGAGAGAAAATGCTTCATGATGTTCATTTCTGTTCTAATGCTCACCACCAAACTGCTTATATTCTATGACTCATGCCTTTTTATAAATGTAAACTGGGAAAACCCCAATACCGGCACTATTCTTGTATCTGGTGTTTAGGGAATCTATAGGGATCTAGTAAAGGACGGGGGCAGGACCACTGGTTCTTAGTGTTTGTTTTTTCCAATGAATGAATGGTCTGTCAATAAGTATTTAATTCAGTTCCTCAGAAGTACAAGTCACTGTGATAATCTTTGAGAATACAAAGAAAGGACTCCCTTCCTCCCCTCCTCCACTACTCCCATCAAAAAAAAGCCCAATTCCTACTTCCAAATTTGCATGATGCTGCTTCCAAGTTTCCTGTTACCCAAGAAATTTCCCTTTCCAAAGGGCTGCTGCCATTTTCCCTTAGCTCCTGTAATCAACTTCTCTCTCCCTGAACATATACAGCGGCTCCTCTAGTTAGAAAGGCTACTTAAAAATGCTCTTGGCATCTCTCCTGCTTTGCCAAACAGTGGAGGGTGGGGTCAGTTCCCAGCAGTTTTCAGCTACATTTGACCATATTTTGCTTTAATGAAGCCATACCTTTAGGTAATATTATACAAACCTCTCCAATTGGCCAACCCTTCAACAAAACTTGGAAGATGAAGTCTCAGAGCTGTTTCACTTTGCTTTTCTCTTATTCTTGGTAATTTGATATTCTTCATATCATTATTAAAATATGCCTTATTTTTAACTGTTAATATTCTATCTTCACTTACCTTTCAGGAATGGACTGAATCTTAAGAAATAGATCTTTATTCTCTTATCATATTCTCTTGTTATCCTTATGATATTAGGAGAAAGCCAGGAAGGCCTTTCGCATATTGTCCAGATCATCTGAGCCAAATTGGTGAGAGGACTTGGACAAGAGCCACACAGGCTGGGCTGTTGTGGATAGGGAGTAATCTGTATCATTGGAAGGAACTTCTAAATCAGTGAGATCATAGAACCATTTGACTATTATCCATCTATCTATCCATCCACCCATCTATTTATCTTTCTGTTTGTCTGTCTATCTAGCTGTATTGAAAGGAGAATTCCTGTTTCATCTTTTACCCCTGATTAATGAAGTGAAACTATGTACAAAGAGAATTAAAGGATTTTATTACAAGTACTTCAGGGTAGCAACACTCTCATTGACTGATTTCTGGAGATCAGAGATGGCTTTGATAATCTTTTAATATCATTTTTTTGGACCTCAATAAGAGCCAAAGCCTGAACTAATCAATCAAACTGCTTTGCTTTGCTCTAAAAATGCCCTTTCCTGTGTTAGTAACTTGAAAGAACAGATAAGGTCGACAATGGATATTCTCCCATTTATGACAGGATGTCTGCAGTTAGAATAGTGAGATTTCTCCTATCTTGGGAGCATATACCATACATATGGGTTAAAACTCAGATATCCTAGGATTATAATTTCCAGCTGACGGTACTTTGTCAATTGTCTTGTAAACATATGGAGACCATAAACCTGAAGGACACAGACATCCTGATGTTGTCCTAAAACATATAAAAACTTTGTCAATCTTATATCAGGCAGTCAATACTTAGGTTTTGGCTCCTTGTATGTACAAGCTTTCTAGCTTCATGGGAATAAACAATATGAATTTATATATCATCTAGCCTGTTTGCCTCATTTAGCCAAACTTTTAGGTCAAACCTTCAAGGTCGGATTGTCTTTTATTGATAGCTTTTGTAATGGGATAAAGACAATTGAGATAGGTCCACATCAGCAAAAGAGGTTGGGCCCTTGCAGTTCCTTCCCAAGGTAACCAGTACGAGACGGTTTGCAGGTAGGGGTACAGACATCACAGATGTGGGTGTGTGCCAAAGGGCAGGTAATACAAAAAGCTGCATAATCATTGTTGCCTTCAAAATGAGAGCCTCCCCTAACACTCATTGACAAGCAAGGCTGAAAACAGTGGGTCACTGAGTCAACAGAACTTTGAATACATACATATATAAATGCATACACATACCTTCAATAACACATTTTTATCAGAGATACTTGATGCAAAGAAGTTTTCCCATTAATGTTTCCCTTCTTATCTGAGCTACTTTAAATTTGTTTGTGTAAATTATTAATAACATAAAATAAAAAATGTGCATGAACAAATCCAAAACTGCTCATCTATGAAGGGTAATGTTATGATATTGTTGTTATTATTATACAAACTTCCTCTGACTGTACCTCGAGCCTTCCATCTCTTGCTGCATAATAGATCCTCTAAGGGAAGGTAGCAGGGAGCCAGGCAACTTCTCCTTCCTATTGCCAGGCTTATCTCCCAACCCAAATATGGAGAATTTCTGGTGCAAAGAGTATGAACCTTTCCTCTGAGTTCAGGCCTTCTCTCTGCTGCTTTGCCTGTCCCTTTGGATTAGGAAGAGGAAAGCTGATTTTTCTCCTGTGATGTCATTTCTTTCCCAGTCTCCATTCTTCAGAGGAAAGAGGAGCAGTGAAGCAATGCTTCCCATGTGACCATTTGACAGTGTGCTTCCAGTCTCACACTATATTTGCCTCCAGCCCATCCAGCTTCTTTCGGGAAATGAATGGTGCCCTCCACTTAAGTGATAGCATTCTCATACCTTGTCGTCCCCTTCACATCCAAGTGATTCCAAAACTCTATAGGTCTTTATCCAAACCCCATTTCCCATCTCTACCGTCTCATTTCCATCCCCATCCCTCTCAGTCCTCCTACCTCAAAATTCCAACCAAACATCACCTGACTTGCCCTGTGCCCTGTAGAATGCTGGTTCCATAGGTAACAGACTTTCCTTCATTCAAAATCTTATGCTCTTCCACTCCTTCCATACACTAACTCCTTTTTGCCAATTTAATCCTTTTAATTTCTATCTCCTGTTTTCTATGGCTGCTATATTTAGAGCTAGGTCAAATAATAGTAGGGAAGTAAATTATGTTAATTTTTCTTATACTGTATCATTCTTAATGTCCCAGTAAAAGTACAACATAGTTATAGTGAATAATTTCTACCTACAGTACTTTATTCCCTTTGCCTAGAATTTGTTTAAATTTTGCTTTCGCATTCATTAGTGATATTGGTCTAACTGTTCTCTTTTTTGTTGTGTAAGTATAAATAGTTCCTTAAATGTTTGATAAAATTAACCTATAACTGCTTTTGGATTATTTCCCCACCCTATTTTCTTCATCGCTTGTTCACTTTAATTTTCTGTGTTTGGGCTGTTCAGGATTTCTGTTTTGTGTTCTGATAATCTCTGTATTTTATGTTTCTATAGATAATCCTCAATTTAAAATATTGTTTTAGTAGCATATAATATTGCATGGTAAATTCCAATAATTCTTTTTATTTCTTCTCTTATTTTAGTAATTCTATTTTTTTCTGTCTTTCTGGATCAGGATTTTGTTAGGCTTTTTAAAGAAGCAGCTTTTAGTATTTTTGTTTGTTTTCCATGTTATCTAGTCCTCTGATTTTCAAGATTTCTGCTTTTCAGCTTATTTTAGGTTCTGTTATTTGTTGATTTTCTTCTTTTCCAAAAATACGTATGCTAATTTCTTTAATCTTCTATTTTGTGGTATGTACATATGTACATATATATCTCTATGTAGAATGTTAGAATACTTTTTTTTCCTTTGAGAGCTGCTTTAGTCCCATGCCATGATGTGTTCTTTGACCCTCTTGTTATTCAGGATGTCATTATTAATTATCTCTGTTCCTGGCATTAATTGTTGTTTTATGATCTCATAAAATATGTTTCGCATTTTTTACATTCATTTTTTGTGCTCTATCATAATTTTCCCCCATAAAACTTTCCTGTAGTAAAGCATGCATGCATGCATGCATGTATGTATGTATGTATGTATAATCTCCTGAACAGACCACTGAAATTGATTGAGGGGGAGGGGTCAGACTTATAGCAGGAAGGTCAGCTTGAGAGCAACGTGGATGACGAACTGAAGTAAGGAGAGACTTGAGGAAGGGAAACCAACCAAAGGCTATTGCACTAGGATAGTCTTAAGGTGATAAGAGCCTCTAGCAGGGTGGTAGTAGCATCAGAGGAAGGGAGGTATGGGAAGGGGGAAGAGTATATGAGGATGTTATTACAAAGTAGAAATGACATGACTCGACAACTGATTGAATATGGGGAAGTGAGAGACAGTGAGAAATCAAGGATGACACCAAGGTTGTGAGACTGGGTAACTTCGAGGATGGCAGTGCTCTTAAAAGTATAGGGAAGTTAGGAAGAAGTGGTTTGGAGGACAGATGTAGTGAGTTCAGTTTAAACATGTTGAGTTTAAGATATCTATAAAATACTAGTTCGGTGTATCCTGTAGGTAGTTGAAGATGCAAAATTGGAAGTCAGCTGAGAGGTGAGGACTGGATAAATAGATTTGACAGCTATCCACAAAGAGATAATACTAAAATCCCTGGTAACGGATGAGATCATCAAGTAACATAGTGTGGATGGAGAAACAAATAGGGCCCAGGATAAAGCTTTAGGGTTAGTTAGAGTGGCCTAGACAAAGATCAGCAAAGGAGACAGGAAAAAGAATAGTCCAGTAAATAGAAAGAAAACCAGGAGAAAGCACTGTTGCAAAAACCTAAAGAAAAGAGAGTATCAAGGAGAAGAGGGTGACTGACAGTGTCAAAAGCTGAAAGGAGGTCAAGAAAGATGAGCACTGAAAAGAGGCCATTCGTTTTGCCAATTAATAAATCATTGGTAACTAAAGTTGGGTAGCTATTGAAAGATTTGTGTGACTAAAATCATAGAATATTGGTTAGTTTTACTCTGAAAGGATGAAGTCTCTGTTGCAGTACCACAGGTTCCTCGTCCCTATTCTGTGCAATATTTTTAATCAATGACATTGAAGGCATAGAAGTTATGACAATTAAAATTATAGATAATGTGAAGCCTGAAAGCACAGCTAACACATTAAATGACAGAATCCCCAAAGATTTCAGAAGTCAGAATAATGAATTAATCTAATTTGATGAAATTTAATATGGAGAAATGTAACATACTGTGGTTTAGAAGAATCAAGCACCCAAATATAGGATAAGAGAGGGCAATAATTCACATGACCTGGGGAGATGGAGTTACTAGTCAATAAACAGAAAACAAGTCATCAGTTTGACATAGGAACCCCCAAAAAATTAATGACATACATTTACATTGATTGGAGCATGGTATCCTCCAAAATATGGCAATGTTCTACATTCCATTACATGTGGTCAGACTACATCTGGAGTATTTACATTCAATTGTATATTATCACATTTTAGGAAGGTTATTGACAAAGACCTTTTAATTTACATTAGATAAGTCGGAGGGGACACAATAGCTGTCTGAAAGCATTTGCCAAGAGGCAAAGCCAGGAGCACTGGATAAAAGTTTCAGAGTCAGATTTTTGCTCAATGCTAGGAAAAACTTTCTAAAATGTTTATTGGGTCAAAAGTTGAACTTAACATGTCAGAAGACAATGAGTTTCTCATCAATCAGTAAACATTTATTAAGTTCCTACCTCATCATGTGTGACAGGGGTGAGAGAGGAGAGAGTTACACGAAGGCATATGAGAGATAGGGGATTGGGGTAGAAGGATGAAGAGGGAGCTCATGTTGAGGGGCCTCAGTTTTTCTGTAAAATATGAGACAAGGTTCTGAGATGAGAAGAGAGTAGTGGAAGTGAAGGAGTCTGGGAGATTTTAAGAGGGACAAAAACGCTGGGAAGAGCCACTGTGGTAAGTAGAAATAAATAGATAGTGAAATAGTGAAGGATTGCCTAGGATCAATGAAAGCCCAGTTGAGACTATGTAACATAAATTTGCCATAGACTCATTCAGAAAGGTTGTATAATTTTCTCCACCTTCATTCATAATATATTCTGTATTTTGGAACAAAGGTGGCAAATGGTGGGAGTGATCCAAGACTGAGGTTTGCAGAGCATAATAAGAAAATGTAAAGGGGCTAGGAATTCAAGAGAAGAAGACAATATAGAGTTCAGTTGGTTCACCAAGAGTCAAGATGGGGAAAAGAGGAAAAACTAGTTCATGCAGGGGAGATGCCCTAGGAAAGAAGTAAGGGGTCAAGGGATTAGAAGTTACCCTGTAGAAAAAGAGTAGAATTTATGTAAGGGAAGGCAGAGGAAGAGGTCAAAAGTCCAAAAATAGATTACAGTTTGTTGGATAAGTGGATTTTGGAATTGTTGAACATGGAGGTAGTACACTTGTGGGTGATAACAAGATCAAGATAATATAACCATCTTTATGTTTACCCCAAGTTTTAGGGTAGGAGTTAGGTAGGAGAGAACAATTTTGAGGCATGGACCAAATTCATTGAGGAAGGAAGGGAGTCACCTGGATGTCTGTGGATAAGAGCTACCAGGATTTTGATTGGGTAGTAGATGTGAAAAGCATGAACCTCAAATAAGGAGAGGTTACTGAGTGATAGACATCGATGGAGAACCTGGAAGTAGCAAGGTAGAGCAATGAGTTTTCCAACTTCCCTCTTCAAACAGTGAGCTAAGGAAAATGAGTGGTTTCAGTCACTACTGGAAAGGATGAATAGGAAGGTTGTGTTATCTGGGGGAGCCAAGTTTTAGTAATAGCTTATATAGAAAGGGAATGGGAGAAGGAAAAAAATAGGATGAAGAGAAATTTGTTGCCTGTGGAACAGGTACCCCACAGGGCACAGTGAAAGGGCTGAGTGGTATAGAATTTTGATGTGGGATGATTGAAAGGGACAGGACTAAAGAATCAGGTAGTGGGAGGTAGGAAATGGGGTTTGGATCATAATCTGCAGATTGTCCGAATCACTGGAATGTGTTTGCATTAAGATACTCTAGTTTATTCGGTCATTCTCTACTTGTTGGCCAATTTTTTTTTCTATTTTATCACAATACAAGTAGAGGCACTATGATTTTTTTTTAAAGAGATGGGTTCTTCCCCCCTTTTAATATTGATTTTTGGATAGAATACTAGCAATGGTTCAGAAACACTGGATTGAAAGGTATGATCAATCTTGTGATTCTTGACATATTGCTGTTTTGTTTTCCAAATGTCTAGCATAAGTCTGCTATCCTAAAAACAATTTAGCAAATTTCTCATTTCCTCACTTCTCCATCAACTGGTTTGCAAAAGTCCAACAAATTGGTTGACTGAATTCCATCTGTTTGTTTCCATATGTGTGTAGAAACAAAAGTAGTGGATTAAATCCTAAAATAGGAATCAACTGAGTTAGGTTCATATAATTAACTAATTTATAAGACACTGAAGGGTAGAATCATTGCCTTTTACTTCTTTGATCCGTATACAACACCTAGCACAGTGTTGGGGCCAAAATAGGTTCTTAATAATATTTAGTATCGACTTAAGAGGTTTTTGTAGGTATTAGGTGCCAAATAAATGTTTGTCTGTAGAATGAGTGATATTAGAATCCTATTCCCTGAATTTTCCTCCAGGGATCTTCCAGTTTGCTTATTTTCTCATTTGGATAATAAAATGAATGGAACATAAAGACTGTGTCTACATGCATACATCATTTTGATCATTTTTAATTGCTTTAGCAATCATACTGATTTATATGTCTAGAGACTGCAAATGACAGCAAAATGACTGACAAGTTGAGATCGTTTAGAATTACATGAACTATGCTCATCTTCCCATTTCTGTTCTGTGGCACTGGATTACAAATCAGAAAAGTTATGCTCTAATCCTGACTCTAAAACTAACTTGTTGGCTGCAGGTGAGTCATTTCTATGATCTAACTCTCTTTCCACCTCTTTAAAATGTGGGTATCACCCACTCTACTCATCTCAGTGTTATTGGAAGATCAAATGAGATAATAGACCAGAAAGTGCCATGGAGACTAAAACAATTGACATTTTCTAACAATAGTAGGTTTTACAATGACTTTCCTCACATTAAACCTGGGAGATAAGTAACTCAGATAGAGTATCCCTATTTTAAAGATGAAGAAGTGTTAGCCTAGAGGTGTTAGATGGCTTGTGATGCATTGAACAGCCATACCATGTCATATCCAGAACACAAATCCACTGAATTGGAAGCCATTGCTATTTTTGTTAAACCACAGCTGCATTGGTTAAAGGCCACAAACACTTCTTAAAAGAAGATGAGCAGGGGTGGCTAGATGGCATAGTGAATAGAGCACTGGCCCTGGAGTCCGGAGGACCTGAGTTCAAATCCAGCCTCAGACACTTAACACTTACTAGCCATGTGACCTTGAACAAGTCAACCCCAATTGCCCTGCTTTTCCCCCTCCAAAAAGAAAAAAAAAGCAAAATGTTAACAATCACATGTAATAACGTTCCAGATCATCAGTAATAAGAGAACTTCTAAATCTAACCAATCCTGATGTTTTACCTCACATTCTGCAAATTGGCAAAGTTGACAAAAACTAGTCCATTTAGAGGGGTCTAGGAAAACAGGCACTGGTGTTGTTGGAGCTAAGAATCAGTATAAACATTTTGGAAAGCAGTTTTTAATTATGCAAATAAGATAACTAAAATATCCACACCCTGAGATTCCTCACTAGTTTTGTAAACCAATGTAAAGCCAATCACAAGCAGCTCTCCTGAGGATTGTTGCTGTGAATAACTTTAAGGATCAATCACATAGTATAGTGAAATCTCTCTTCAGCAATAAACTAAAGCAAAACATTCAAGAAACTAAAGCATAACATTCACAACAATATAACATAACTTATTACTAAGGTGGCCACATAGTTTTAAACAAAACATATCATTCAGCAAGTCACAATCTCCTCAATCAATATAGAGTACCCAAATAAAGTCTTCTTTCATCTTGACTGGATACTGGCTTCCAAATCATCCTTATGGAGTAATCATCCTTAAGCCATTCATCCTTAAGGGGATGCAGAAAGTACAAACACTATCCACCCCTAGGTCATAGTAAGTTACAATATCATCAGTCAATATTGAGTACCCAAGTAAAGTCCTCTTTCATCTTAACTCAAGTCTAACTTCCAAACCCCATGGCTCCTCTTCCATAGGCTGACCCCTCTCAGCTCTTGCCTGGAATCACACGTAGGCAACTCTCTGCTCTGGTTCTATATCTCAACTTACTGTTGCCACTCCAAAGTCTTAGAGGTTTCTGTTTCTAGGAATACAATGCTTAACAGAGCTACAACAGTATTTACACACATTGCTGGCACTATCGACTCAATTCACTTTCTGTCTGACAAAGTAACACAAACTAACACAGAGCTTCTGTCTGAGAAGTCAAACAGAAATCAACAGTAAAGTCCCAGGATTTCTGTAAAGACCTCTTTCAGGGCTTCTGTATCAGCAGTAAATTCCTCTTTCAACAGACAGAATGCTTCTTTCTGACAAAGTAACATCAACACAAACAGGACAGACAGAGTGCCCACATCACAAACATTCTCCTTCTCAGTTCTGCTTGATCAAAGCTCTTGCTTGAGCTTTTCTCTGCTCTGCTCCTTCCTGTTCCACCCTTCCTGTTCCTCTTTTTCAGCAATCTCCTCTCACTATGGGCTCCATGTGATAACATTAGGCCTATTAAGGGCAGGGAAGATCTCCAAACTCCCTTAGGTCTATTAAGAGCAATGCAATGTATACTGTCTCCAACAAAGACTTGACACAATCAAAGGTAAGTCTCAAAGGCAGTTAAATAACTGAAGCAAGCCACAAAGTACTACTTTGTCATTACAGCCAAGGAGGCCAGTGATAAGAAGAAAGCTCCTGTATACAATAAAATATTTATAGCAGCACTTTGTGATAACAAAGAATTGCAAATAAAATAGATGTCCATAGTTTAAGGAATGGCTAAATAACTTATGGTACATGAATTTAATTAAATATTATTACTGTGCTGTAAGACAGCAGTCTTAAACCCTCAGATAGAAACGGATCCCTGTGGGTAGAAGTGACTTAGAAAACCACAAAATAACATTATCTTTAGTGTATTGTATTTTGATATATTTTGTTAAATTATTTCCCAATTACATTTTATTCTGATTATGGTCATACATGGGAAATTTGGGAGCTTGACACCTCTGCTATAAGAAATGATAAATGTGATGTAGTGTGGAAAGGTCAATATGAACTGATACAGAGTGAAGTAAGGAGAGACAAGAAAACAGTACATGCAGTAACTACAACAATGTAACTGGAAAAGACAACCACACACACACACAAATCAAAAGTGACTGTTGCAGAATTATAAAGGATAAATATAGTTCAAAATAAGAGATAAGAGAAAATGGGAGATGCACAAGTGTTGCACATTGTACATTTTCAGACCTTTTCAGTATATTTGTGAGTAATGTTGACCCTTTCTTCTACTCTTTCTTATTTTTTTTCTCTTTCAAAAATACAGTTTGCTCTCTGGGAGGATTCATAGGGAAGGAGAGAGTGAAAGATATTGAAGGGAGGCTATGATGATGTAAAGACAAAAGACTTCAGTAGAAAATTATTTTTAACAAGCTACCTGCCATTCTCAACCTTTATACATGTTAGGGAGACAGTGAGTTATCAAAAGGCCAGAATGCATGGGGGAAAACCAGGGGAATATTGTTTTACTTTGGTGCTGACAGATAAATGCTATAAAAGCAGCAAGTTTGGGCAATAGTATAGAACAAAGATGTTGCCACCTTTCCTTATTTTAGCTCTTGTTTGATTAATTTCTCTGCTAGTTTAGATATGACAGTGACAGTTAGATGGGCTCTATAGTCAAGTCTCGTGTTGTCCTGTGTACTTGTAATTTGCATTTTTCTTATTATTAGTAATGTTGGAAAAAAAAAAACTTTTTTCCCCTATGGCTTTCAGTAGCTTAGATTTGTTTTTTTGTTTTTTACGTTGAAAACTACCTGTTGATATGACTATCTGTCAATTAAAGAATTGCTTTTATTCTTATTAATTTGAATAATTTCATATATATCTTAGATATGTTGCCTTTATCAGAGAATTTGACTGGGAAGATTTATCTGTAAATAGAGCAACTTTTATAAAGGTTGCTTTTGCTTTTATCTTTTGCATTTCTATCCAAGCCATTTCCTTTGTTACTGGACCCCTACAAATGAATCTTCCTTTATAAAAAAAGACTATGTTTGACTGCTTTTAGCAGTGGTTTCCATTGTTGGAATTATAGTTCTCTTGGTTATTTTCACTGCTTGTCTAAATCAGTTTATCCTTATTCTCCACTTTCCCTGGACTTCACATGGTCATCAATTCTTAATCTCAATTATATTTCATTAATTCATGGTACATAATTTGTATTCTCTAAAAAAACAAGTACTCACATTGTTTTCACTTTTTTGCTACCAAGAAAAATGCAGTTTAATATATTTTTATATCCTTTCTTCTTGGTCTTTGCTTCTTTCTTTGACTTTAGTATATATGTGGTAGTAGCATGCCTGAGTACAAAGGAATGAAATGTTTTAGTGACTTTTCTTATTTAATTCCTGTTTTCTAGAAACACCAATCCATGGGTGGGGAACTTACAGCCTTGAGAGCATATATGGCCTTCTAGGTCCTTGGATGCAGCCCTTTATAAAAGGATTGGTTTTTTGAAATTTGGATTCAGTCCAAGGGCTGCACAAAGGACCTAGAGGGCCACATGTGGCTTTGGGGTCTTGGGTTCCCCACCCCTGTGACCAATCCATTTGAGAATTTCACCTTTTCAGTGTTACTATGCTTGATTTCCTGTAGGACCCTATCACATTAACTATCATCATCTCTTACTGTACTTTTATGCTTAGAAATTTCACCTCACTCTCTCTCTGAGTTGTTTTAATTTTCTTTCTCTTTTTCTTACTGATCTCTATTAGTCTTTCTTATCAGCTTTAAGAAAGGAACTTTGGCATGGAGATATTAAGGGACTTGGACAGATTTACATACCTTTAATATGCGTGATCCAGGAAACAAAACCAGATGTCCTGACTCTTGCAGAGATTCATAGGTGCTACTCTATCAGTATGTAAACACATGTAAGAAGAAAGATAGTGTATGCACTGACCCAAATATAGGAGAAAAAAAAAACTATAACAACTTATTTATATTTTTCTGTTTAAAAAAACTTATCAAGGATTGCCTTATGGAATGTAGCAAAATTATTTCCACCTTCCCTTATTTCAGTTCTTCCTTAGATTAATTTGTAAGCTAGTGTTATTAAAATGTTAGCAGTGAGGTGACCTGTGTAATGGCAGTTGCCTTTGGACTTACTAATGGGTTTTGAGACATAGAACTGCCATATGGAATTAAATAGTACTTATAAAGAAATTCTAACCCCAGGAGAGGTAGTTTTATGGGGAAAAGACTTACATTCTGTACTAGAAAGAGGAAGCCCAAAGAAGAAACTTAATTTTTACATGGAGCCAGTTTGATTGGTTTTGCTTTCGTGTGCTCAAATGAGAACTCTAGAACAAAAATGATATCATCCTGCCCTTACCCAGGAGAGACTTTCTGATGACTATGACTTAGTGGATGTGAGGCAAGATGACCAGCAGGTCACTCTGAAGAGAGGAAACCCAGGAGCTAATTGTAGAGAGAAACCAAGTGTCCACTAGATCAACAGAATTTGTGAGTGGAGAGTTCAGATGTGATAGATAGATACCCTGCAGAAACATCACTGAATGACATCATTGCCCCTACAGTATCATAATCAAGTTTTTCTGGGCACACAAATACCCTGGCTTCATGTGCCTCTCTCAATATGACCTTGGCATTCATGTACCCAGAGTTACTTCTTTGTATGAGTTCAGTGGTCACAAATATTCACTTTACATGCGTTCTCAACGAATTTTACTAGTTACACATGATTTATACCAGTGTATAAATTTCTTATTTAGTGGTGTATTAAGTAGTAGGAAAGTATTCCCCTAGTGCTTTGGGGCATAGATTCAGTATTATCTTTTATTATCACTTCATTTGCCTTACTATTTGTTATGCTGCTGTTGAAAGAAACATGTCCTGGTTGCCTTAGAAAAGTATACTGACAATTGCTGGGTTCTGAGTTAAGGATTTCTGTGGGTACTGATCAATTTAGAATATAGTTTTTAGAACAATGGATAAATTTTCATGGGTCTCTCAGTATTAATGAGGTGTGCCTTGTTACAGTGGATCGAGGATGTTAGTAGTAAAGTAGAATGTCGTTCCATTATGCACAGAGTGTATATGCACCTTGTTGAAATGGGTTTTAAAGGCACTTCAGTGCTTCAGGGCACTTCAAGAGGTGCTGTAAGAAGTTAAACTGGACCACAAAGGGAGTTCTAACCAGAGTTCAGAGAAGGACTCACATTCAGAAACAGAAAGTCCAAAGAACAGACCTAAAGTTTTTGTGGCAGAACTCTGCCTGGCTTTTTCTTACCTACACTCCCTGGGGAGAAATACAACAGCAAAACTCTTTTGTCTTGCCCATATCCAGGAGAGGTTGCTTTCTTGCAGAAGATGTGAAGCAAGATGGACAGCAGATGACATTGCAGAAAGAGATGGAGAACAGAAACTGGTTGCAGAGAGCTGCTCAATGACTGTGAGATCATGGGCATTTCCTGAGCACAGAGTCAAGATGTGATGCTGCCCTACTGAGAGAGAACATCCCCAGAGGTGATCCTGAAGTATCAGAAATGAGCTGCCCCAGGTACGAGTATACCTGAGGTTACATGCACATATGTTGGTAACCTCAGCATACTTGTAGCTGGTGTATGCTTCTTTGTACACCCTCAATATCCACAAGTGTTCCCTGCACATATCTCCTCAACAAAGGTGCTCTGCTCACAAAGAACACTCTACCTGAGTCTCTACTTCCCTGTAAGTGCTATTATTATTCAAGTAAGTCTGACCCTTTTGCTTTGGGGATTGAATTTGATATGTTGTTTGTTTGTTTGTTTGTTTGTTTAAATGTATTTGTATAATATGTTCACTGATCACTTTGTAAAAACCAAGGGATCCGTGGCTGTTTCTGAGATATATAGTTGGTGTGGCTGATAATCCACGGTGCACTGACCCTGGGATTTTCTTTTGCCAGGTCCCAAGTATTAATGAATTACCTTTCAGGATACATTCCTAGAGGGTTTGAATAATTTTGATTTGTATTCCTAAGGTTCATGATTTGGTGCTGGAATGCCTCGTGATTCAGGTGTATAGTGTGGTTGTCCTTTGTGAATTTTATGGGTCACTGATTCTGGAGAGACATCACCTTTTACAAAGGTTCTTTTTGTATAGGTTTTATCTTTGGTTTTTCCAAGTAGTCATGTCTCTTGAAACCTGCTCTCACTAGTGACTCTGCCTATGCAAGAAAGGAAAGCAAACAACAGGGTAACTGCACCTGATCAGACAGTTAGCATTTGTCACCTCTCCTTATTACTCAGTAGATGGAAGAGCTTTTCATTATTACTTCTCTGTGACCACTTTTAACATTATTTTATTTTACTTTCTTACAAGCATAATGTAGATGATTCTTTTGGTTCTGATACTTTTCTTTTCATCAGGTAATAGACTTTTTCCCATTTTTTCTCTTCATTTTTATTGTGTGTTAAGGAGCAATAATATTTTATTTATTCACTGGCACAGTTTTATTCTGCTGTTCCCAGAGCAACGGGCCACCTCTTTCTTTCCAGTTGGTTATTATTATTAAAATATTGCACTGAATATTTTCTATGCAAAACCAAATATTTTTCTGTCTTTCCCTCTGACTTGGACCTGCTTGAGGTACATATCCAGTGGGAGCATCCATGACTCCAGGTATCGATCATTTTACCTACTTTTCTTGCATAGTTGTCAGTTATTTTCTATAATATTTCAGCTGGTTAAGGCCTTAGATATGACTGCCTAAGACCTCAGTAGGGGATTGCTATAGTTATTTTTCGCAGTCCCTGCTCACCCGAAAATGTTCCTCTTTTATTATCTTTGCCACTTGGACCTTTCACTGCATATGTCTTAAGATTCTTTTCATTTCCCTTCCTCATACTATTCATTCTTTTAGCAATTTTTCCTATGGCTATTCCAGAACAAAAGCATCAACATGTTATTTCCCTTGTCCTGGTTTATACAATTAGAAAGTAGCAAATTCAGTCTCCAAATTAGAATCTTCTAACTCTAAGGTTACCACATATCTCCCATCAGGACTTACACACTACACGTAGGGACTTAGCAGATTTTCATACTGATTTAAATGAAGCTATATGGATTGAAGCCAGCTTGGGAGTGGCCATGACAAAGTGGAGAGCATGGAAAGAAGACATGGCCCAGGCGGGAGCCTCACAGCAGAGAAGTCCATTTATTCATCTGAGAATCAGGGTTTATGTACCTATTACAGAGTAAGCTAGTTCCTTTTTCACATAGGATGTGTTGGATCTTCCCTTGTTCTTAATTCCCTTTGCGTCACTACTATCAGGATGAGTAAGATTTCAGGGCACTCTGTTCCCTTCACATCACTGAGAGTGGTGAGCCAGAATCTGGTTGGCTTGGGAGCAGCTGCAAGAAGCTGGCCACTTATACCTGCCTAACTAGAGTTGGCCCTCGACATCTCCCCCTTTCTCTGCAAATAACTTAATGCCATGAATTTCAGCAACAAGGGTGCTGAGGTTTCTGGATATAAAGCTCAGTGTACATAGGAAGCAAGCACAAAAGATTAACTGTATAATAAGCATAGGTACAAAGTGAAATAACATAGATATAATATTCTGGAAAGTATTGACCTTATCAAAAATATGGAGAATCTTATTAGCTAAATCATAGGGATCAATTCTTACATTGTGGCTGTGATCAATTTGTAATATTCCCCAGGGCATATATGTGCCAGGTGATATTGGAATCATACCAAGCTCCTTGGAGATGATCAGCAATTTCTTTCCATGTAATGCCCTGGGAGTAATTTTTGAAGGGTATTGGGGTTACACATATATAAATAATCACATTTTAACACCATTATTTGTATTAATGTTTGAATCTGGTCCCCTAAGCATAAATGGGATTGCTGTAGGAGATCAACTTTGACTATCAGATCTCTATCAACTGCTGGGCATGCAATGTGAGGGAAATGTTCTTGGTCAAATCTTCTGCTGATTGGGCTGTTTCTGCTTGTTTTTGCAAGGCTATGGCTCCTATTGTAATCAAAGCTATTATGGAAATAAATGTTACAAGACCAAAAATAAGCATTCCTAAAAACCTTTTGCTTCTTTTCCTTATTCCTTTTGACAGCAAATCAAGAATATTTTCTCCTGCTGATTGGTACTACTGTCCTTGCACCCTTGTTGGGAATCCCTACCCTTTTTAGAAAATAGTTTAAGGACATGTACTTGAATGCCTAAAGCCTTGACATTACATAATACCACTTGTTCCAAATATATAAAAGGTACCTATAATAATTAACATTGGTTAAATATGTAAAATCCATAGACATCAAATTAAAAGGAGATAACTTTAGCAATGTTGATAATATTGGTTTTGTACTTTCCAGAGAAATGAAATTTTGGATGTTTACTGATATAATTTGTAATATTTGAATCATGGTTGGGCATGTATTTTGTCCCAAAAATCATTAGAGTCAGAATAAGGTAAAGGAGTTGCACAAATATATGTGAATACAATACTAATTGTTCTAATACATTGATTTTATACAAAAGATCCTTACCTATATTCTATTGTGTCTTAAAGGCTACAGAAACATTTTATGATAATTGATTAACATATTGTGCAATTGGGATTTTTCTTTGTAGAGAAATTGCAGACACAGTGGTTGAAATTATCAATAATATTAGGGCAGTGAGTCTAGTAACAAGAAATCTGACAAACCTTTCCCCCCTTCTTTTTAAGAAGTCAGAAGTCCCCCTGACGTTTGATACTAAACATGAGTTAAATTAATTGGAAAAAGCAAATGAAGGTTGTTCAACAATTAGTACAACAGAACTTCTACTAGATATACTTTGAGTAAGAGTACAATTAATGTAAGTAATATTCCATACATAGGAGTCATACATATATAGTTGTATCCATAATTACATTGGAGAAGGAGTCTGGTCTTAAGTGTTTCTAACTAGTCCTGAGATAGATGACTGACTGTTCCATGAAATTTATTTTATAAATTATGTCTTTATCTATAGATTCTTGGGTTTTTAAAGTCAGGCTAACATTCTTTGCCAATTCATTCATAAATTGAGCAGTTTGTATTTCACTTAGTGAAGAAATAGAAGACAGTTGTTGATATTGAGAAGGGCTATGGCAATTAGTCCTATGATTAAAAGTACAGAAATCACTTTTTCTAGCTAGAGAATCAGATATTATTTGAAGTGCATGTTCACCCAAAGTCTGAAACCAATTATGAGAAAGATTAGTGGGAAAACAGCAAAAAAAGGTGCATCTACAAACAGTAAAGTGGCATCATAACCAATAATACATTGTTTGGTATAATTTAAACAAATAACATTCCATTAGAGAGTAGGACTATCTTGTGAAAAGTGAGATGTAAGGCACTTCTTCTTGGGTTGTCTTTATGCAAGGGATCTCCTAGTCCTTTTTCTCTGAATTCTCAGTTTCTGCATCTGGGTGGTAAATTGTGGAACATGGTCAGACATTCTATTTTGCCACCCTCCCTGGCTGTTCAGCAGCTTCTGGAAAAACATAAGCATAGCCTTGCCCCCACATTAGTAAAGAGTCAAGCTCTTCCTATATCTTTGTTTGGGAATCTCTCCACATTACTTTAATTTGGGGAGTGTGTACTTTTTCAAATTGTTTTTCTGCTGGAGTATACCCATTTTGAGTGATGTTTAAAAATTTAGGGTATATAAGGCAATAGCTAAGTGCCTTTGTGGCGTATTAGTCCAAGTCTTCCCTTTTTTGTTTCTGTAAAGAGGTTTTAATAGTTTTATTTCTTCTCTAGACTACATCTTGAACAAGGTGATTATAAGGGATGCTGGTAATTAATTTGAAAATGATCACAGAAAGATTGAAAAATAATTTGCTAGTGTAGGCAGGGGCATTATCAGTTTTCAGTTGTTTTAGAACACCCTTTGAAGCAAAAGACTGTAACATATGGTAAATTATACTTTTTACTGCTTCCCCTGTCTGAAGGGGAGCAAAGGTAAAAGGAGAAAAAGTATCTATTGTAACATGTATATATGATAACTTACCAAAAGGAGGATAAAGAGTCACATCCATCTGTCAAATATAGTTGGATTTAATTCCCTGTGGGTTAATGGTGATGACTGGTGGAGTAGTATAGATATCATATTGAGGGTGATTTTTAATGATTTGTTTAGCTTGTTCCCTAGGAACATGGAATTGTTTATGTAGAGCATGTGCATTTTGATGAGAATAAGAGTGAGATAACATAGCTTTATGAATATTTGGGAAAAAAGAGTTGGAAAAACTTGAACTTTTTTTTTTGGAAGGGAGAAGCAGGACAATTGGGGTTAGGTGTCTTGCCCAAGGTCACACAGCTAGTAAGTGTTACATATCTGAGGTCAGATTTGAACTCAGGTCCTTCTGACTCCAGGGCTGGTTCTCTATTTAACTGTGCCACCTAGCCACCCCAAAACTTGAACTTTTTGATTAATAATTGTATTATTTTGAGAAAGAGGCCCAAGAAGTGAAGAATGAGCTCTAATATAGGTTGTGGCCTCTATCTTATGAGGGTTTGTAATTTTTGAAAAAGGTTAAAAAGATCTGTATTCTGTGTGTGTATTTAAATTTAGCAGTATCAGTTTGTTGGCTTAAACACACTGAATATTTGCTATCTGACACAACATTAAGGGGAAAAGAAAAAAATCATTTAACAATAATATTGTAGCTTAAGGTTTTGCATTTTGAGCAGTAGTAATGTGAGTATTAATAACTTTATAATACTTGAATCAATGTAGTAGGCTATATTTCTAGTTTTAAGATTTATAAATGATCACCAAACTTTTATGGAAAAAAATTAGTTGAAAATTTATAACATGATATCTCTCTTTTAACCTTAAAACAAAAACAAACTTTTAAAATTGAGATTTATTAAAACTAAGTTGGTGTAAAATGTCCTTAAGTAACATAAACTCTCAAAGTATTATTAACAAACTAAATTTCTAGTTCATTGTACAATTTCTTAGATATCACAAAGTTTTTTAATCAGAAAAGGTAGAGTAATTGAAGCTGAACACAGTACTTTTAAAAGCTATTGGTTTTAGAATCTCTATAGGCAATGGGAACATTTTAGGGTGAGCCTTAAGTAGTTTGTATAAATTTCTGTACATGTTGTACTTGTAGGTAAAAATTAATATTAGATTACCCAGTAAGCTAACACAAAAGAGTTTGTATTCCTTACTAAGTACTTGCTCTGATCATAGAAATTTGCTATAGAATGAAAAAGGTAGGAATATGTGAATCAAATATAATTTTAAGTGCTTTTATCTTAAACAGCAATTTTCACCAATCACAGCTTATAGCTAATTCCATTTAATTTTATTGTCATGGAGCTGTAATGAACAATAAAGATTTGCTAGGTCTCTAACACATAAGGGATTCCATTTAACATGTTTCTTTCCCAAAATTAAACTTGTCCTGGTGTAAAAGCCAGGTGTTAGAAATTATTTCTACTTATTGTGCATAGATTTGTAATGTCTCAGCAAGCTAAGTTCATTGTTTAGGAACTACATAACTAAAAACAAGTTACTTTCCCAGCCTGATGATCTTGCCCTATTATAGAGTTGGTTTCTAGGGGCCTTGGCAGTTTTATAAAATAAGGAGAATTGACAAGGACCAGGGGCTGATGGTGATGTCCCTGCTTTGCCAAATCTCATACGTGCAGGAGGAATGTTCTGATTGGGCAGAATTAATCCAAATAAAGTTTTCACCCATTCTCCTCCTTTCCACATAAAATTAACAACTTTAGGTTTTAGCATTAAAACAGTAACTTAATTAATAATTTTACAAGTTTCATAAATGAGAGCCAAATTGTTTAGCTGTAACCTCCTTTTTAACTACAGGTAAAGATGTAAATACCTGGTTTTCTTTATGGCAAATATAAAGATTTTAAGACAGGGTTTAACAGAACTGATAAAGTGACATAACTGTTTTTATACAATTTTTTTCCTCTATCTTTTAGTTTAACCAAAATTTAGATTTAAAATTTGCTTTATCTAACACTATTTCTGGCCAACAATGATTACTCAATTTTTACTATATGATAGAATTTTACTATAGTTTAGGAAGACCATAATAACATAATGACATTATGACATTAATTGCATCACATATAAAAATTATTGATAAAAATTGGGCTTATCAAGTGCAGAGGGTTTTCTTCTCTCCTCACAGTTGCAGAAACTGATTGTAAACTTGGGGGTTTTGAAAGGAGAGGTTCATCTGCTTGTGTAGAGGTTTGGGCTTCAGGACTGTTGCTATTGGGGTCATTGATATAATTTGTATGCTTTCTCCCTTTTGCAAGATTGGGGAGGGTAACTCAAATTCCCTATAATTCTTCAGGACTCTGTTTTTTAATCTGATCTGAGATGGGATGGCTTTAATAAATTTTTATAAAATGTTTTCAGCTGATTTAACTTTTACTTCAGTAAACTTTATTTCTATGTTTATTGCTTAAAAATTTTCTTTGAAAGTGAGAGCTTTTAACTTGGGGACTCTGGAAAAAAAAATCCAGTGGTGCTGTGTCCACTGTCCCCTGTACTGGAGTGCTTAAAGCTACACCTCTGAGATGTTTCTTTTTTGGATCTTTGTATTTTCTCCATTTGCCTTAGAGCCAAATAGTATAATAAATTCTGTCTTATCTTTAGCATAAAGTTAGAAGCGATACTTTTTACTTTTCACTATTCCAAAATTAATCAAAATGAGTTCAATTAACTTTCAGTTGCATCCTGATACCCAAAACTTTTCTCTTTTAGGTGAGGCAGGAAATGGTTAAATGCTTGTCCATTTGCTTCTTTGATGTGAGGGGGAAAATTCCCTTTTTATTTTTTATTGCTTTCTCCACATTCAAACTTGACCAGAGTTAGAATGGAGAGAAAGAGATATTCAAAACTTTTAAAAATCTTAAAACTTCTGTTCATACTGTTCATGCAAATAGTTTATACCTTATTTTTTAATTCTATCCTGATACTTCTTGTATACTCTTTGACTTGCTATTACCATCATATAACCTATATAATAAAATACTTTTTTCTCTTTCCTCTCCAGCCAGCCATTTGTGTTCTGGCGGGAAAGGAGAGACAT
Organism: Petaurus breviceps papuanus; assembly: GCF_028583685.1. Lineage (NCBI taxonomy): Eukaryota > Metazoa > Chordata > Mammalia > Diprotodontia > Petauridae > Petaurus > Petaurus breviceps. The sequence goes on from NW_027187369.1 coordinate 17,482,204, forward strand.
AACAACATTCCAAGGAAAATCCAGTAGCATTATAAATCTTATAGAATGACAAATTACACTCACATTCATTCACACAAAGACACATAAACAAAGCAGATAGATATGTAAAATGAGAGGAAGAGTGCACTCACAGAAAATTGTTAGAGATCTGCAGAAATCAGACATTTGCTTGGCCCTCCAGATGGTAATGTAGGCCAGGTAAGACTTTGAAATTTCCTTCTTATCTGTTTCTATAGTTTTCGACTGTGTAGAGACAACAGCATCACACTTAATTTTTCAAGCCATCCTTGGCACTTTCATTTCCAATGTTTAGCATGTATTTATGTATTCCATAGAAAAACGGCAGAAATGGGGAAATGTTTGGGTTCCTGCATAATTCTTACAAAGGGAGTGTTTTTATCTGTCTTTCTGGGAATTTTTAGCCATGTGGCTCTTGCCCCCTGCGTGATTTGTTCATATTCATGTAACTTATACCTTACCTGATCTCTGAGCTGGGAACAGGGTCCTGTACCTGTAAGCATTTCAAAGGTGATGCAGACATTGTTTTGGGTGTTTCTTCTAGCTGTCATATTACATTGTTCAAAAAACTCAGACTTCCAAAACAAATATTCTCCCCCTTCCAATACTGTTTTTGCCAGAGTACCAATCAGATGGGGCCATAGCTCTCTGGGATATTGTATCTAGGAGAGATTTTATGTAAGGGCTATTAGCTCCATATCAAGATGCTCCTGTTTTTAACTCCTTTAAAAGTTTAAGATCTAGGGGCGCATGCTCCCTTTGCCCCAGATTGTGTTGGTAGGGAGCTTCTATTACTGGCAGCATTGTAAATATCTCTTGGGGAACTTCCTCCCCCTTTTGTTTTGCCCTTCTGATTGCCACCTGCACTAAATCTTCCTCAAGTCTCCATGGTCCTGTGACCATATCAGCCTGAGACTGATACTGGGGCAATTTTGAGGTGCCGTTGGTATGGGTGGCATTGAGGGGTGCCTAGTATCTTTGTCTGATGTTTTAAATTTTTCTAACTTTTCAGCTACTTCTTCCTTTTCATGTGTGCCTGTCGTGGCATCCACATGTAGTGTTTTTATAGTCAGTGGGACTTCCATAGGGGAGGTCATAGAAATCTTTAACACATTCCATAGGGAATGCATTCGGCTCCTCCCGAAATTATTCACTCATCTGTCTCCCTGCTGTCTCCTATTTTACCAAATCCACTGTACCACCCTTTGGAAACCAGGGGCAACAATGTTCTACAAACACTAAATACTGCTCTAACTTTTCCTTCCTAGTAGCAAGCCCCCTTTCTTTCACTACTTTCTTTAGTAGCTTCAAGTATCCCTCTCAGTCCCTATGTTCAGAGTGAACCTCTCCCATGATTTGCGACTAGTTCTTAATTCCTGCATGTGACTGGTGCAGCAAACCTAAAGTGAAAGTAATTACTGAGAGCTGCTGTCAACAAGTGGTGTTCTGCCTTTTTGCTTTCATTCTTACCTTCTTTTTTGCAGAGCTCCTTCCTCATAAGAGCTGCTTTCCAGACCTTCCTTTCAGGTCTCTGTTTCAGATGCCACTTGAGGCCAGCTCAGGAGTGGCCAGGACAAAGTAAAGAGCATGGAAAGAAGACATGGGCCAGGCAGGAACCTCACAGCAGTGAAGTATTCATCTGAGGATCCAGGTTTATATACCTGTTACAGAGTAAGCTAGAACCTTTATCACATGGGTCGGGTTGTACACATCCCTTTTATTTAGTTCCCTTTGAGTCACTACTATCAGGGTGAGTAAGAATTCAGGGCATCTGTTCCCTGAACATCATGGAGAGTGGTGAGCCAAAATCTAGTTGGTCTGGGAGCAGCTGCAAGAAGCTGGCCGCTTCTACCTGCCTAACTAGAGATGGCCCTCAACAATGGATAAATATAATAAAGGCATTAACATGTACCAGTGTCATTTAGGGAAACTATGTTGTCATTTTCCCTTACTTTACTTTAGAAACAAGACTTACAAGGAAAGTCTAAGCCCAGTTCAGATAGGTATATTGGACAAGTACTTGCATTCAGTCCTAGAAACAGGAGGTCTGAACAATAGACTTTCAGTCTTTTTGTGGGTAACCCTGCCTGACTTTTCCTTGCTTGTGCTCCCCAGGGAGCTGTTAGAACAAAGAATCGGTTATTTTACCTTATCTGGGAGTTTTCTGGCCACAGTGCCTTAGCAGATATGAGGCAAGATAGACAGTAGATGACCCTGAAGATATGAAGTCCAAAAGCCATTGCAAAAAAAACTTCAATGGTGTATCTGAGTGATATGTTGATATGTGATGTTGTGTTGAAGAAAGAAAATATCCTTGATGACATGTGCAATCCATCAGCATTGGAAATGAGTTACCCCAGTAATGAGTACACCTTGGTTACACATACCCCTACATGTACCTCAGCATGCTCATTCCTGGTATATACTTCTTTGTCCAAGTTCTCTGGCCACAGGTATTCTCCCTGCAAATATCCCCAACAAAATGTTCATTGCTCACAGGTGATTTCTAGCTGTTTCTGGGCTTCTTTATTAATGCTGTTATTGGAGTATAGTCCTTGTACTTTTTGGGTTTGGAAAAGACAATCTTTTATTGTCACTTAATTTGCCATGTCATGTCATTGAAGTTACTTTTGTTTCAAACAGTAGGTCCTCTTGGTAAATGTAAAGTAATCAGTGGTACCTCTTGAGGGATGGATTGAATGGGTACTGACCCTGAGTACTTCAGAATCTAGTAGAAGAATCAGTGAGGTCCCTAGAGACTATATACGTAGAATTTGGAGCTTCGTGATAAGAAGTCTCAAACACTTATTTGATATGGTTATTCTTTAATTATATGGGTCACTGATCCAGTTCCCTTCATCACTTTTTATGTGTAAAAACAGAGCCAATTTCAAAGGTCCTTTCTCTTGTTTTTGCTACTGATTTTTCCACCAATGACATTTCTCCTGAAACCTGACTCCCACTAGATAATCTTCCCATGTAAGAAAGAAAATCCAAACAATAGAGGAACTGTATCTGATGCAATATTAGATCTGTCACACCACTTTTAGAGCAGGAGGGTGGAAGAGTGTTTCATTAACATCTTTCTACCATTAATATTGGAGCTCATGTAGCTAGCTTTGTTGGTTTTTTTGCATTGCTAGAATCATGATTATCTTTTGTCTGATGTGTATATATATGTGTATCATGTGAAACATTTTCCCTCATTTCTCTGAAGTTATGATTGTTTTCTAAGGCATGATATTCCATTAATTCCTATAGCATATTTTGAGACATTTCCCAAGCAATGTCTCCCCCCCCGCCATTTTTTGGCAACCATTAAAAGTACCACTTAAGTATTTTTATGTACTACATCATTTGCTCTCTCTTTGACTCCTTTGTGGTAGATGTCCAGTAGAAGAATGCATGAATATAAAGAAATGAACTGTCTTCATCATTTTTTCTTGCATAATTCTGTATTTTTTCAGAACTATCAACCCAGTTCAGAATTATACTTTTGCTGCATTAATGTGCTGGTTTTCCCACAGTCCCCTCCCACAATGAATTTTTCTATCTCATATTCCCTTTGCTATTAATCAGTTACTTCTAATTTCTCCACATACCCCTTTATGTTATTTTAATTTGTCTTTTTCATAGTCTTAGTACTTTTATTTACCTTTCCTATGTCTGTTGTGACAAAAACGTTAGTATCAAGATGTTACATGACTTGTCCTGGTTTACAGAGCTAGCTATGAAGTATCAGATCAAGGACCCGAGTCAGCATCTTTGGACTCTAAAGTCATTACTCACCCATCAAGATTTAGACACCTACAAGGAGACAGGGGTTGCTATACACTGGTTAAAGTATGTCATGAACTTGGGATTTTGTTGTTCTGTTGCTAATGAAAAAAATGTAATAAAGTTGGCAATGGGAGCAGGTATGGTTGGGGCAAAAATATTGGCACTTCCTCTAACTTTGATACTTCTTTAAATTGATGTCTTTGTCAGTGCAGTGAAGATGTCAGTAAGTGGTAAGGTAATATGTGTATCCCCAGTGTCTGGACATTGCCTATGGAGTGCTGTAATGGATTTTAGAAGCATAGAATTCTTGTGAGGAATTAGATGGGACTTACGAGGAAATTCTGACACCAGGTCAGATCATTTTCTTAGCCAAGGATTTGCATTCAGTAATAGAAAGAAGAAGTCCAGAGAACAGACCTGATTTTTTGTGTCAGAACTCTACCTGGCTTTTGTTTATTTGTATTCCTCACAGTGTTTTGAAAAACAGGGGCTACGTTTCTACCCATATCCAAGAGAGGTGCTCTGGTAACTCTACCATAGCAGATGTGAGGTGACATGTAGTGCAGATGACCCTGAAAAAATGGAATCTACAAGTTGGTTGCTGAGAGAAGTTCATTGACTATGAGATCAGCAACGTTTCTGAGTGGAAAAGTGAGAACATGATGCTTCCTTGCACAGACATGACAATGACAGAGAACTTGGGGGAAGTCTGGCAGCAGCAGAATTGAGTTGCTCTGGGTACGAGTATACTTTGGTTACATGGCCACTTACATGTGACCTTGGCATACCCGTCCCCAGTGTAGACTTCTTCATCTAAGTTCAGCAGCCACAGATGTTTCACGTACGTACCCCACAATGAATATTCTTAAATTCCATATGACCTCTAACTTTATCACTGTACTCTTTTTTTTGGTAGCAGTTAGGAGAGAGGGAGAGAGAGAATCTTTTATTGTCCCTTTATTTGCATTATGGTTTGACTGACTGTCTTTTATTTAAAGTAATATGTCCTCTTGTTATGTAGTAAAAGTAAATGCACCTGCAATGTTGTTTTGACTGGGCCATAACCAAGTGTGCTTAGGATTTTGGATAGATTAGAAGGGCCCAAAGTTATCAGTGATATTTTCTGGGAACTACATGCATGGAAGAGTTTTAAAGAATTCTCATTTGTATTTCCAATTATCATGATTTGGCATTTGAAACGCCTCTTATTTCAGGTATATTATATAGTTATTCTTTTTTTTTCATTATTTGAATTTATTTATGTATTTAAAAATAAAATAAAAAACACATTGCCTTGTAACATAGTAGACCATAACAGAGGATTTTTTGTAAAACAATAAATTTCTATTTTAAGCAAATGGATATAATACATAATACAAATTATTTTCAAAGTTGCCCAACATTTCTTTGCTTTCTTGTAGGTTTTATTTTTTTCTCTGTTATGTATTTTTTCTTCATTTTTCACCTTTCCCCCCAAAAAGAAAACTGTAATTAAGCGCAGATATACACACATACATACAAATACACACACATATATATACAAACAAAGATATCCATAAGCATATATACACATATATACCCAAATATATATATATATATATATATATGTATATATATATATATATATATAGGACCATATTATGATTATTACCACTTATCATCTGTTTCTCCATAGGTATGAACCCAAGTCTTCCCATATATTTTATATCTATCATCTCATCATTCCCTACACTACAACAATATCCTGACCCAATCATATTCTATCTGGGAGATTGTCTAAGAGAGTTTCCCCCCAATTTTTCTGCATTCTCTCTATTCTTGGATATATAGATTATATTTAAACAGGAAAATTTTAATTTAAAATAATCAGAATTATGCATTTTATTCTTCAACACTGCCCTTACCTTATAATGTGGTATAAGGTCTATTATTCTTTTTTTAAATTACTTTCTTTGTTATAACTTATTTTTACTTTATTAATTTGTTTGTTTACTTTTAGTTTACAAGATTCAGTTCTACAATTACTTGAGTTTCAAATTTTCTCCGTCCCCCTAACCTCCCGACCCCATGGCTGCATACAATTAAGTATAGGATCTACAAATACTTTCACATTAGACATTAGTCAGGTTATAAAGAATGATTGTAACTGATGGAATGAAAAATGGGAAAGAGGAAACAAAAAAACAAGAAAAAAGAGAGCAGGTAGTTTGCTTCAATCTACATTCAAACTGTTCTTTCTACTTATTTCTCTGAATGCAGACATCTCTCTTCATCATGAGTCTTGGATTTGACTTACAACCCTGCATTTCTGCGAAGAGTCCAGTCTATCAAAGCTGGTCGTCACACATATGTTGTGTCTGAAATTATGTACAAATTTCTCCTGGTTCTGCTTTTCTCACTCAGCATCAGTTTGTATCAGTCTCTCCAGGTAAATATGAAGTCCATCTGTTCCTCCATTTCTTATAGCAAAATAGTATTCCATTACATTCATATACCACAATTTGTTGAGCCATTCCCCAATTGATGGGCACCCCTTTAATTTCCAATTCTTTGCCACCACAAAAAGAGCTAGTATAAATATTTTTGTACATATGGATCTTCCTCCCACTTCTATGGTTTCTTTGGTATACAAACCTAGAAGAGGTACTGCTGGGTCAAAGGGTATGAAATTATTTAAAACCCTTTGGTCATAGTTCTAAATTACTGTCTAGAATGGTTGGATCAGTTCATAACTCCATGAGCAATGTATTAATGTTCCAATTTTTCCACATGCTCTTCAGCATTTGTAATTTTCCTGTTTTATCATCTTAGCCAATCTGACAGGTGAGATGTGGTACCTCAGAGTTGTTTTGATTTGCATTTCTCTAATCACTAGTGATTTAGAGCATTGTTCCATATTCTTGTAGATATCTTTAATTTCTTCCTCTGAAAACTACCTCTTCATATCCTTTGACCATTTATCAATTGGGGAATGACTCATATTCTTATACATTCGACTCAATTCTCTGTATATTTTAGAAATGAGAGCTTTATCAGAGACACTGGTTGTAAAAATTTTTTTTCCCACTTTTCCATTTCCATCTTATTCTTGGTTACATTGGCTTTGTTTGTACAGAAGCTTTTTCAATTTAATGTAATCAAAATTATCCATTTTGCATTTTATAATGCTCTCTAATTTTTGTTTGGTCATAAAGTCTACCCCTCTCCATAAATCTGACAGGTAAACTCTTCCTTGCTTTCCCAGCTTGGTTACAGTATCATCCTTTATACCTAGACCACTCACCCATTTAGACTTAATTTTGGTATACAGTGTTAGATAATGGTCTATGTCCAGTTTCTGCCATACTATATTCCAGTTTTCCCAGCAGGTTTTGTCAAATGGTGAGTTCTTATCCCCAAAACAGGGGTCTTTGGCTTTATCAAACAGTACTTTACTATAGTCATTGACTGCTGAGTCTTGTGTTCCCAATCTATTCCACTGATCCACTACTCTATTCCTCAGCCAGTACCAAGTAGTTTTGAGGACTGCTGCTTTATAGTACAGATTAAAATCTGGTATAGCTAGTCCACCATCCCTAGCATTTCTTTTCATTAATTCCCTTAATATTCTGGACCTTTTGTTCTTCCAAAAGAATTTTGTTACTATTTTTTCTAGCTCTATAAAGTAATTTTTTTTTTGTTAAATAGATTGGTATGGCACTAAATATGTAATTTAATTCAGGGAAAATTGTCATTTTTATTATATTAGTTCAACCCAGTCATGAGCAAGTGATGTTTATTCAATTACTTAGATCTGACTTTATTTGTGGGAAAAGTGTTTTGTAGTTGTGTTCATATGAGTCCTGGGTTTGTTTTGGCAGGTAGATTCCCAAATATTTTATAACGTCTACGGTAACTTTAAATGGGATTTCTCTTTCTATATCTTGATGTTGAATTTCATTAGAAATATACAGGAATGCCTAGGATTTATGTGAGTTTTTTTTATATCCTGCAACTTTGCCAAATTTATTTGTTGTCTCAAGTAGGTTTTTACTGGATTCTCTAGGTATATCATCTACAAAGAGTGATAGCTTGGTCTCTTCTTTGCCTCATTTGATTCCTTTGATTTCTTTTCTTCTCTAATTGCTACTGCTAACATTCCTAGGACCAGACTGAGTAAGAGGGGTGATAGTGGACACCCTTGTTTCACCCCTGTTCTTATTGGAAATGCTTCTAGCTTATCCCCATTACATATAATATTTGTTGATGGCTTTGAATAGATGCTACCTGTTATGTTACAGAAGGCTCCATTTATTCCTATACTTTCTAATGTTTTTAATAGGAATGGATGTTGTATTTTGTCAAAAGCCTTTTTGCATCTATTGAGATAATCATGTCATTTCTGCTAGTTTTGTTGTTGATATGATCAATTATACTGATGGTTGTCCTAATATTAAACCATCCTTGCATACCTGGAATAAATCCTACCTGATAAATTGTATAATTCTTTTGATAAGTTGCTGTAGTCTTTTTGATAATGTTTATTTAATTTTTTGCATCTAAATTCATGATGGAAATTGCTCTATCATTTTCTTTCTCTGTTTTGTCTCTCCTGATTTAGGTATCAGTAACATATTTGTGTCTTAAAAAGAATTTGGTAGGACTCCTTCTTCACTAATTTTCCAGAATAGTTTGTAGAGTATTAGAGTCAATTGTTCTTTAAATGTTTGATAGAATTCACTAGTAAATCCATCTGGCCCTGGAGATTTTTTCCTAGGGAGGTCACAGATGGCTTGTTCAATTTCTTTTTCTGAGATGGAGTTATTTAAGTAATTTACTTCCTCTTCAGTTTATCTGGGCAACTTGTATTTTTGTAAATATTCATCCATTTCCCTAAGATTGTCAAATTTATGTGCATACAATTGGGCAAAATGATTCCTAATTGTTGTTTTAATTTCCTCTTCATTGGAGGTAGATTCACACGTTTCATTTTTGATACTCATAATTTGGTTTTCTTCTTTCTTATTTTATCATTGACTGAGGGTCTATCAATTTTATTGTTATTTTTTTATAAAGCCAGCTGTTGGTTTTATTAATTAATTCAATAGTTTTCTCAATTTCAATTTTTAAATCTCTCCTTTGGTTTTCATTATTTCTAATTTAGTATTTAATTGGGAATTTTCAATTTGTTCTTTTACTAGCTTTTTCAATTGCATGTCCAATTCATTGATCTCCCTTTTCTCTAATTTATTCATGTATGCATAAAACTTCCCCTAAGAACTGCCTTTGCTACATCCCACAAATTTTGGTATTTTCTCATTATTGTCATTCTCTTGAATGCAATTATTGATTGTTTCTATAAATTCTTGTTTGACCCACTCATTCTTTAGAATTAAATATTTTAGTTTCCAATTAGTCTTTTGTCTATATTTCCATGGCCCTTTATTGCATACGATTTTTATTGCATCATGATCTAAGAATGAAACATTTAATATTTCTGCCTTTCTGCACTGAATTGTAAGGTCTTTGTGCGCTAGTACATGGTCAATTTTTATGTATGTGCCATGTACTGCTGATAAGAAGGAATATTCCTTTTTATCCTCATTTGGTTTTCTCCACAGATCTGTCATATATGTAGCCTCTCTAAAATGCTATTGGCCTCCTTCTTTCTTGTTTATTTTGAGGTTAGATTTCTGAAGTTCAGAGAGGAGGAAATTAAGGTCCCCCACTAGAATACTTTTGTTTATCTATTTCTTCCTCTAATTCCCTTAACTTCTCCTCTAGGAATTTGGATGGTATACCACTCGGTGCATATATGTTTAATGATATTACTTCTTTCTTGATAGTGCCTTTTACTTTTTTAATTATTTTTCAAATACTTTATTAATTTCTGATTTACATCATTCATTTCCGCCAGATTTTGAATTACATATTTTCTCCCTATTTTTCCTCTACCCACCCCCCCAAATAACAGTCCGACAGGATATCCCCTCCTCCAGTCTACTCTCTCTCATACCCCTTTCGACTTTTCCAGTGGATCTCTATGCCCCAGTGCCTGTATATTTTATTTTCCCATTACATGTAAAATAGTGTTGATAATAGTATATATAGATATAATATACATATGTATGTATGTATACATACATACATATACACAAATACATATATATATCCATATATATTTGAATATTTGATTTTAAAACATTGAGTTCCAGATCAATTCCCTTCCTCCCTTGTCACCCACCCTTACTGGGAAGATCAGCAGTTCAGTATAGGATGTACATGTGTGGCTAATGCAAAACAATAACATAGTAGATATATTGTAAAACACTGACTATTTCCCTCCCCCCTATCCCACCTCCCACTTGTTCTATTCTCTGTTTTGATCCCATCCCTTTTCAAAAGTGGGTGCTTCCAATTTCCCTCCCCCCCAGCCTGCCCTCCCTTCCATCATCCCCCCCTCTCAGACTCTTGCTCCCTACTCTCCTGTACGGTGAGATACCCTATTTAGAATGTATTTCATTCCCTCCTCAAGCCAAATTCAATGGGAATAAGGTTGACCCATTCTCTTTTGCCTCCCTATTCTTCCCCTCCATTGTAACCATTTCTCCTTGCCTCTTCTGTATGAGATAGTTTACCCCATTCTGTCTCTCCCCATCTCCTCTCATTATATTCCTCTCTCACCTCTTAATTTCACCTTTTAAGTATCATCCCTTCCTGTTAAATTGTTCCTGGGCCCTCTATCTATGTATACCTGTAAATATATATACACACATTCACTTATGTATTCATATGCCCATATACCCTCATATACAGACATATATAGACATATTTTTCTATTCCCTTCCACTACTGAGAAAAGTTTCATAAGTTACAATTATTGTTTTTCCATGTAGAAATGTTAATAGTTCAACTTTGATAAGTTCCTTATGATTTCTTTTCCCTGTTTATCTTCTCATGCTTCTCTTACTTCTTGTATCTGAATGCCAAATTTTCTATTCAACTCTGGTTTTTTCATCAAGAATGCCTTTAAGTCCGCTATTCCACTGAATGACCATAATTTTTTCCTGAAACATGGAACTCATTTGCTGGGTAGGTGATTCTTGGTTTTAATCCCAGCTCCTTTGACCCCCAGAATATCGTATTCCAAGCCCTTCGATCCCTCAGTGTAGAAGCTGCCAGATCCTGGGTTATCCTGATTGTGTTTCCACAATATTCAAATTGTTTCTTCCTGGCTGCATGTAATATTCTCTCCTTAATCTGGGAATTCCGAAACCTGGCTATAATATTCCTAGTAGTTTCCTTTGTGAGATCTTTTTCAGGAGGTGATTGGTAGATTCTTTCAACCTCTATTTTGCCCTCTGATTCTAGAACATCAGGGCAGTTTTCTTTGAGAACTTCCTGGAAGATGATTTCTAGGTTCTTACTTTGGTCATGGCTTTCAGGTAGTCCAATAATTTTAAAATTATCTCTCCTGGATTTATTTTCCTGGTCAGTGGCTTTTCCCATGAGATATTTCACATTGCCTTCTTTTCTTTCATTTGTTTGGATCTGTTTAACAGCATTTTGATTTCTCATAAAGTCATTAGCTTCCATTTGCTCCAATCTAATTCTGAAGCAATGATTCTCCTCATTGCCTTTTTGAGCCTCTTTTGCCATTTGAGTCAGTCTGTTTTTTAAAGTGTTATATTCCTCAGTCAGGCTGTTGACTCTCATTTCATAATTTTCTTGCATTGTTTTCATTTCTCTTCCCAATTTTCCTCCACTTCTCTTATCTGCTTCTTAAGGTCCTCTGTGGCCTGTAACCAGTTTGTTGTTTTCCTTAGAAGCTTTTGGTGCAGGAGTTCTGACTTCACTGTCTTCCTCCTGTTCCATGCTTTGATCCTTTTTGTCCCCAAAATAGGAGTCTAATGTTGGAATCTTCTGTCTGCTTTGTTTCCTTTGCCTGGTCATGTCTCCCCTCAGTCACTTGACCCCTGGGCTTTTTGCCACAGTAGGACTTTGCCATCAGACAGGGGAGCTTTCATCCCAAACTCTGGGGTTTTTTCAGTTGCCAGAGGTATTAGATGGGTACCCTCTCTGAGGTCTCCACATGCTCTAGCAAGCTGGACATACACCCCAGGACCTCCACCCTAGACTGCAATCCATATCCAAGCAGGTTAGAGCAAGAGTGATTACCCCTCAGACTGGTGGTTGTTGCCCCTACACTCTGCAGGCCAGGATTTAAGCTGCCATGTGGTACTGGCTGGCTGTGCCAGCACCTTAGTGGCTTCTCGCCCTGGGGCAAAAGCCACACACTCCCACTTACTGGTCCCAAAGTCCAAACTGCACTGACCTCTCACTTTGTCTTTCGCATCTATGTGTTGATATATCTGGAAACGGCCACAGCTGCTGCTGATCTGGAGCCCCTCCGACCGTGGCTGGTCAGGCCCACCCTGGGGCTAAAGCCTTGGAGTGGGGCTGGGCTCGGCTCCCAGAGCACTGCACTGGCCAATTCCTGCCGGCCTGACGGGCTTTCCTCAGTGGGAGGTTAGCTTCTCTATGTCATTTTGTGGGTTCTGCAGCTCCAAAGGTTGTTTAGAGTCCCCTTTTTACATGGATTGGGGAAGGTGGAAGCTGGAGCCGCTGAGAGGTCCTGCTTCTACACTGCCATATTGGCTCCCCTGATGGTGCCTTTTAGCAGGATGTAGTTTAGTTTCTTATATCTTTTAATTAGATCTATTTTTGCTTTTGCTTTATCTGAAATAAGGATTGCTACCCCTGCTTTTTTTTTTACTTTAGCTGAAGCATAATGTATTCTGCTCCAGGCTTTTACCTTTACCTTGTGTGTATTCCCTTGTTTCAAGTGTGTTTCTTGTACACAGCATATTGTAGGATTATGGTTTTTAATCCATTATACTATCTGCCTCTGTTTTATGGCAGAGTTCATCCCATTCAAATTCAAAGTAATAATTACTATCTGTCTCTTTCCCTCCATCCTCTTCCCTCCCTTTCTTATGTTTTTGTTTCTTCCTTCTCCCCCTCCTTAAGGATTTTCCTTTTGATCATCAGCTCACTCAGTATTCCCTCCTTGTGACCCCCCCTTTCTTTACCTATACTTTCCCCTTACTACTGTTTCCCTCCCTTCTATCCCCTCCCCTTCTTATAGCCCCTTCATCCCTCCTACTGCCTATAGACACAATGAATTTTTATACTTATTGAAGTATGTTATTCCCTCTTTGACCCCAAACCAATGAGAGTAAATTTCATACAGTGCTCCTCTCCCTCCCTCCTTCCGTCTATTTAATGAGTTTTTTGTCTTTTCACATTAGAATCTTAAAATTAACTGATTATATTGATCCCTCTTTGAACCAGAACCGATGAGAATAATGTTCAGATGATTTTCATCTCCCTCTTTCCTTAACCTCTGTTATAATTTTATTTTTGCCTCTTTGTATGACATAATTTACGTTTTTCTGCCTCATCCTTTCCTTTTACCCTATTACAATCCCTCTGAACCCCTTAAAATTTTTTTATTATCAATTTATTTCTTTTATACCCACACCCTCTCTCTATGTATATCCCTTTTAAAAGTCATGATTATCATATAAATTTCAATATTGACAGGTATCAGCTTCTCAGATAGGGATGGAAACAGTTTGCTCTTATTGTATCCCAAGTTATGTGCATGTGTGCTTGAATGTGCGTGTGTGCATGTGTATATGTGTGAGTGTGTGTTTTCCTTGTTTACCTTTTATGTCTTTTTTGATTCTTGTTATTGGGGATCATATTTTCCATTGAGCTCTGGCTTTTTCATCAGGAAAGTCTGGAAGTCCATTATTTCATTAAATGACCATCTCCTTGCCTGAAAGATTATGCTCAGTTTTGCCAGGTAGTTGATCCTTCTTTTTAGTCCTAGCTTTTTTACCTTTCAAAATATCAAATTCTGGTCCCTCCACTTTTATTTTTTAGAAGCAATTGGTTTTAAGTAACTTGCTCAAGGTTACATGGCCAGTTATTTCTGGGTGTGCTGCTAAGTATCTGAGCCAGGATTCGATCCCCAGGTCATCCCGACACTGGGGACGGTGCTTTTACTCACTGAGCCATCTGGCCACCCCTCCCTCCACTCTTTTTATGTAGAAGCTGCTAGGTCCATAATCCTGACTGTAGTTTCATAATATTTGAATTGTTTCTTTTTGGCTGCTTGAAGTATTTTTTCCTTAACTTTATTATTCTGGAATTTGGCTACTATATTTCTTGGAGTTTTCAATTTCGGATCTCTTTCAGGAGTCCATTGAATTCTTTTGGTAACTATTTTACCTTCTCAATCTTGGACTTCAGGTCAGTTTTCTTTGACAATCTATTGAAGGATGTTGTTCAGGCTGCGTTTTTTCATTGTGGTTTTCAGGTAGACCAATAATTCTTAGGTTTTCTCTCCTGGGTCTGTTCTCCAGGTCAGTTGTTTTTCCAGTGAGACATTTACACTTTCTTTTAACTTTGCAATCTTCGTGTTTTATTTGATTGATTCTTGGTGCATCATACAGTCCTGCGCTTCAGTTTGACTGATTCTAAATTTTAGTGAATTATTTTCTTCAGTTACTTTTTGAAGGTCTTTTTGGGGGGAGATATTTTCTCCAGTTCACAAATTTTACTTTTTAAAGATTTGTTTTCTTCAGTTAGACTTTTTTCCATTTTGGTCACTATGGATTTAAATTTATCTTTTCCTTCCTCATCTGGCTTTTAAAATCTTTCTTGAGCTCCTCGAAAAATCTTTTTTGAGCTTAAGACCAATTCATATTTCCATCTGTGGTCTCAGGTGTGGATACAGAGTCCATGGTGTCTCCTGAATGTGATTCTTCCTGGGGCAGCTAGGTGGCACAGTGAATAGAGCACTGTCCCTGGAGTCAGGAGGACCTGGGTGCTGATCTATCCTCAGACACTTAACACAAAAACTAGCTGTGTGACCTTGGTCAAGTCCCTTAACCCCAACTGACCTCCAAAAAAAAGAAAGAAAGTGATTCTTCTTGTTCACAATAATAGGATTCTATTATCTTTGGTCTTGCCTTTACAAGTTGCTTCCAGCCCATTGTAATTGACTATTTCCTCACCATTAAAGTGTATTTGTACTCCTAGGGTACAGAGGGCTCTGACCCTTCTGACTTCTCAGGCTGGGATCTAGGTGCCTGGTTGTTGAATTTGTGTGCTGTTAGCCTCTGGGTGTCTAGACTGAGGCCAAGGCCAGGACTCTCAGTGTTTCCCCTGAGTTCCCCTGAGGCTCACAGAATAATC
The DNA here is from genome assembly GCF_028583685.1 of Petaurus breviceps papuanus. Classification (NCBI taxonomy): domain Eukaryota; kingdom Metazoa; phylum Chordata; class Mammalia; order Diprotodontia; family Petauridae; genus Petaurus; species Petaurus breviceps. The sequence continues at coordinate 17,497,249 of NW_027187369.1, forward strand.
TGTGGGGGAGGGGTGGTCTGGCCCCTTCATATTTTCCCCGCTGTCCCCCTGGGCTGCAGCTTAAGCAGGCTCTTGAAGGTCAGCTGAGTTGGGGCTTGTTGGACCTCTCCTGCCCTTCACTTCAGACTCCTTACTGCCTCAGTTACACCCTTTCTCAGTGACTCCTGATCCTGAGTTTATTTCCATTATTTCAGGCTTTTACTCTGGGTCAGACATTTATCTCTGTGTTTTCTGCATCAGGGAGGAGGAAGTCAAGCAGCTAGAGTTTACTTTGACATCTTGGCTTCTGGAAAATCAGGTAAGTGATTTTTAAACTTTCAGGCTTTGCACTGATAGCCCCAGGAGAAGCTGCTGTCTCTGCTTCAGGCACTGCACTTTCTCTTACCCAGCTCTGATGTATCCTCCTGTCCTGTGGTGAGATGCTGGTGAGACTGCAGCAAATCACCCTTGGGGTGGGTGAGTCTTTTTCCTGGGGATCTTTCTTTCTCTGCTGTAGTCTGTTCTCTAGTCCCACTAGTGCAGCTCCTGTGTTCTCTGTGCTTCCCCTCCCCCATCCCAGGGTGGCACTCTCCTGGACTGGATTCTTCCATGCTCTGTTTCCCAGTGGATTCTGTCACTCCAAAATCCATTCACATTCACTTTTTAAAGTTTAGTGACGGGATTCACAGAGGAGCTTAGAAAAGTTACTGCTTCCTTTCTGCCATCTTGGCTTCCAAAGAAAGCCTTGTCTGTTATTCTTATAGGCCACTGTTTCAATTCACTTCTTTCCTGTTTATGTGTGTGCATACACATAAACATAACACAAAGACAGATACATGCATATATAATGTATAGAAAGAAAGGGGGCAGAGAATGAGAAGGAAATTTTTCAAATTTTTATCTTGTTTTTTATTATTGCTTTTTTTCCTCTAAGACATTTTTTCTTGAAAACCCCCTCCCCGCTCCCGTCACTTAATCTTCCCATATAAAAAAATAAAAGCTAGAAAATAAGGTATTTGAATCTGATCAAGCAGGTGGTACAGTGGATAGATCACTGGACCTGGAGTCAGGAAGACTTATCTTCCTGAATTCAAAGGAGTCCTCAGACACTTACTAGTTCTGTGTCCCTATTTGCCTCAGTTTCCTCATCTGTAAAATAAACTTGAGAGATAAATAGCAAACCACTCCAGGATCTTTGCCAAGAAAATCTCAAATGGGGTCAGGAAGTGTTGGACAGGACTGAAATGGATGTACAATAACAACAAGCATTCTGATCAAGCAGCATCTGTTATCCTACCTTTTTATTTAGAAGATAAAGAGATTTTCTTTATTACTTCTCTGTGACCAAGACTGGCCTTCAGTCAGTTTTAGTATTGTTTTATTTTACATTGCACAAGTCATTATACATATCAATTTCATTGCTCTGTTACTCTTTTGGCATTAGGTGATTCATGTTATCCCCAGTTTCTCTGAATTTCCCAAGGCACAATGATTTTCATTAATTCACATAGCACAGTTTGGTTAAACTTTACCAAAGCAGTGGCCTCCAGCTTTCCAGCATTTTGCTGTTGTTAAAAGTGCTGCTTTAAATATTGTTGTATATACATGATCTTTCCTCTTTCTTTGATGGACTTGCGGTTTTTGCCCTACAGAAGCATTTCTGAGCTCAAAGAAATGAACAATTTTAACCATTTTGGTGGAGTTATGAATTGTTTTCCAGAAAAGCTGAGCCACTGCAGAATGATGCCTTTGATGTATTACTCCTCTTGTAATCCCATAGTACTTTCCGACACTGGATAATTTTTCCTTTGCCACTTAGAAATGCATACATATTAAGGTTCTCTTAATTTGCCTTTCTTATACTTGGTCCTTTTAGTTATCTTTCTTATTCCGTAAGAGATGTTATCTGACCTGACCGGGTATACACAAATAAAAAATTTCAAATCCAGGAACCAAACCAACATCTTTTGAATCTAAGGTCACCTCTCTTTCCCATATACTACAGATGCCTCTCCCAACAAGACTTATAGACATGTGAGAAAACCACAAGTTTTTGCACTGGCTTAAATAAAGCAAAAACCAAAAGAGATGAATAGGGATTATTTTTTGTTTGTGCTGCTGATGGATAAATATAATAAAGGCATCAACATGGACCATTCTGGTTTAGGGAAAAGACATTGTCATATTACCTCACTTAATACAGAGACTCGCAAACTTATTTGGCCTACTTTCCCCCTTTAAAAAAAATTAATCATTACCCCCTGGAAATCTATTCTAACCCTGTAATGTTTTTTTATATTTGTGTCATTTTAAAAAATATACATATATAAAATAGTTTTTTAAATGACATCTTAAATTTAATAATTTATTGTAAAGGTGTGGGTTTTTTCCTGCATTGAAATTTTGATGACGGAATATTATGTCATGTAACTGTATAGTATATTGCAAATAATACAGTACATGCATATATTCTGCTAGTACTTACTAGACTTCCTAACAGTGCACAACACACTCACCTGCCAACACTTTCTTGTTAAGACTTGTTGGCAGACTTGACTGCCAATCAGTTATAGCTTGCATTTTTGTGTGTTTATTTGGAAAAATAATGTAATTGCTACAACTTTAATTCTGTTACACAACAGATGAAACATGTATGAATGGTTTTTCAAAATTTTCTTCTCTTCTTTCTTTATGCTTACATTGTCCCCTTATTTTTATTCAGTGCCCCCCCAGTTGCATGTGAGGGTACAATTATTTCCTGGATCATTCCAGTGCACTCCCAGTGGGTGGTATTACCCATTTTGGGAACTTCTATTTAATAAGTCTTCCTTAGATTAATTTCTATTTCAGTGTAGTGAAGATATTAGTATTGAGGTAGGACACATGTGTTCCCAATGTCCAGAAACTGCTTTGGACTTATTGAATGGGTTTTAAAGGCATTTCAAGAGTTGCTCTAAGAAGTTAAACTGGACCACAAAGGGAGTTCTAACCAGAGTTCAGAGAAGGACTCACATTCAGAAACAGAAAGTCCAAAGAACAGACGTAAAGTTTTGTGGCAGAACTCTGCCTGGTTTTTTCTTACCTACACTCCCTGGGGAGATGTACAACAGCAAAACTCTTTTGTCTTGCCCATGTCCAGGAGAGGTTGCTTTCCTGCAGAAGATGTGAAGCAAGATGGACAGCAGATGACCTTGCAGAGAGAGATGGAGAACAGAAACTGGTTGCAGAGAGCTGCTCAATGACTGTGAGATCATGGGCATTTCCTGAGCACAGAGTCAAGATGTGATGCTGCCCTACTGAGAGAGAACATCCCCAGAGGTGATCCTGAAGTATCAGAAATGAGCTGCCCCAGGTACGAGTATACCTGAGGTTACATGCACATATGTTGGTAACCTCAGCATACTTGTAGCTGGTGTATGCTTCTTTGTACACCCTCAATATCCACAAGTGTTTCCTGCACATATCTCCTCAACAAAGGTGCTCTGCTCACAAAGAACACTCTACCTGAGTCTCTACTTCCCTGTAAGTGCTATTATTATTCAAGTAAGTCTGACCCTTTTGCTTTGGGGATTGAATTTGATATGTTGTTTGTTTGTTTGTTTGTTTGTTTAAATGTATTTGTATAATATGTTCACTGATCACTTTGTAAAAACCAAGGGATCCGTGGCTGTTTCTGAGATATATAGTTGGTGTGGCTGATAATCCACGGTGCACTGACCCTGGGATTTTCTTTTGCCAGGTCCCAAGTATTAATGAATTACCTTTCAGGATACATTCCTAGAGGGTTTGAATAATTTTGATTTGTATTCCTAAGGTTCATGATTTGGTGCTGGAATGCCTCGTGATTCAGGTGTATAGTGTGGTTGTCCTTTGTGAATTTTATGGGTCACTGATTCTGGAGAGACATCACCTTTTACAAAGGTTCTTTTTGTATAGGTTTTATCTTTGGTTTTCCCAAGTAGTCATGTCTCTTGAAACCTGCTCTCACTAGTGACTCTGCCTATGCAAGAAAGGAAAGCAAACAACAGGGTAACTGCACCTGATCAGACAGTTAGCATTTGTCACCTCTCCTTATTACTCAGTAGATGGAAGAGCTTTTCATTATTACTTCTCTGTGACTACTTTTAACATTATTTTATTTTACTTTCTTACAGGCATAATGTAGATGATTCTTTTGGTTCTGATACTTTTCTTTTCATCAGGTAATAGACCTTTTCCCATTTTTTTCTCTTCATTTTTATTGTGTGTTAAGGAACAACATTATTTTATTTATTCACTGGCACAGTTTTGTTCTGCTGTTCCCAGAGCAATCGGTCACCTCTTTCTTTCCAGTTTTTTGTTATTATTAAAGTACTGCTCTGAATATTTTTCTATGCAAATGGTCTTTCCCTCTGACTTTGACTAGCTTGTGGTATATCACCAGTACTTACATGGAATTTCTTCTTTTTCTTTTTCTTTTTTTTAAGCAATTGGGGTTAAGTAACTTGCTCAAGATTACATGGCCAGTTATTCCTGTGTGTGGTGCTAAGTATCTTTGCCCAGATTCGATCCCCAGGTCATCCCGACACTGGAGCCGTTGCTCTTACTCGCTGAGCCACCTGGCTGCCCCTAAGCAATTAGGGTTAAGTAACTTGCTCAAGGTTACACATCCACGTGTTTCTGGGTACCTGGATTCGATCCCCAGGTCATCCCAACACTGGAGCCGGTGCTCTCACTCACTGTGCTACCTGGCTGCCTGTAGCAGCAAGCACCCCAAGCGTCCTCAGGGTTTGCAGCTACCACAGGTTCTTGGATCTGCTTTGTTAAAGGAAAGCAACTCAAAATGGGTTAACAAGCTTACTTTAATCAGTCAGATGTATATCATTTATCTAGTTCAGGGGAAAAAGATCAGCACCCCGAACTTCAGAACATACAGACAGAATTATCAAGACAGAAACATCAAGTAGACAGATTTCCAAACTGTCCAACCATTACATCCATACCCAGTCAACATCTGGGTTTCCACATTCTGGGTTTTTCAAAGCCGGGGGACTCTCAACAACGGCTTCCCAGAATTCAGATCAAATCACAGAACATTTCTCAAAGTGAGTCCCAAAACAAAGCTACACATCAGGGCTTATATAGCCTTCTCCTGGCTCAGAGAATGTAACAACCTTATTGACCCACTGGCCAATCAAAAAGTATCTACTGAAAAACAAGCCTCCCTCCCCAGGCTTCTGGTGCACTTTAGCCTAGGGGCAGGGAAGATCTTTAAAATTTACATTCGCATTACACTGCCCCTTACATGGAATTTCTTAACCTGGAGTCAAATAATTTCTTGAAACAAGAACTTATTTTCTCCATGAAATGTTGCTAGTCCATAGAATGAAATTAATGTGTGCCTTGAATTCCATATTGCCTGACTTTTATTTGCCTTCATTTAGTCAGAAGCTATGTGTAAACAAGCTGTCATCATGCCTCTATGTAGTACAGTGTTTCTGGCCACAGTTTCTTAGCTGTGTTGATGACTATAGCAGTGTTTGACTCTGAAAAGTGTACAAGTGTTCGAAGACACAGAGTTTGTGGGATGGTTAGTATACATGTTAGAACTTTGGTTTTTCAGGGTATTGCAGGAGGAATTTGGGTACCATCATACCCACAGAACTCCTCAGTCAAGACCGGAGATGTGGTGTCCCACAAAGTGATGACATCAACAAATTGTGCTGCATCACAGTTGTGTTGCCTCAGCTATATGTGTGTCCATGTTACATGTGTTTCTTTACATGTAACCTAGTCACATGTATTCCTGGATTATACCCATTCCTCCATTTTTCCTGGCTACCAGTGACTCCTGTGTGCATATTATCCCTTTGTTATCTATGTTCTCACATAATTTTGTGTGTGTGTATGTGTATATGTGCCCTTCCCTACTTATAGTTTGTGAAACTGTAGATGAAAAATATGCCTTTTACATTTTAGACTGTGGAAATAATTTTTATTGTTACTTTGCTTTAATTGCTATTGATTAAATGCCTTTTGTTTGAACTCATGTGTTCTCTGGTTGTCTGCTAAAAGTAAACCTACCAATGGCGGATTCTGTGCTACATTTTTCAGTGGGTCCTGACCTACAGAGTACTTTAAGTCTGTCATAGGTTTTCAGAACTCACAACAGGAGGGGAGTCTCCCTGAGGGATACATAAATGTAAAAGAACACAAAATTGAGGTATTCATTTTCGTTTCAATGGACCATGATATCTAGATAGTAATGTTCCTAAGTTAAGGTGTATAATATGATCATTCTCGTTGAAATATGAATCACTGTCTTAAATCCCTTAAAACTATTTTTGCTTAAAGGTACTTTTTTGTGATTTTCCTTCCCTGCCCTCTGCTGCAAACTATTGAATGGAAGAGTTGTTCTCCTGCCTTCTTGGGTGCAGAAAAAGTTTTCTAATCACTCTTAGTATCTATTAGACAAGATGACCCTGAACAGAATAATATGCCCAAAGGATGTTTGATGGAGGAAGTGTGGTGATGTTCACTGAATATCTTATTGCAGAGTTGAGACCTGATGCTCAGCAAATGGATTATTTTACCAGAAGACAATGGCAGTGCTATAATATTGAAATTGAGTTTCTCTGTGTGCACATGTTCCCTGGTGACACTTTTCCACATTTGACCTGGGAATCTATGGACCTGGTATATCACTTTGTACAAATTCTCTCCTGGTCACAGGTGGCCTCTCTACTCATGGATGCCCTTCACTGCATGTGGTTCCTTAAACTATGGGAGCTGATACTTCATGAAACGATCAGAATGCAGGGGCACTTTTCTACTCTTATTCTCTTTGCCCTCCTATTTGATGAAATGTTTTATATTTAAATTAATACGTACTCTTTTTGCCCCTTAAATGAAAACCTCTTGGTAGTGTGTCTTCAAAGATGGTTTTGAATAGGTGAAGGCCATCAGAGTGCTTAACACATTTTCTTATTTTTTCAGCTGACAATGATTTAGTGCCTTAAATAATAGTTATTTGAAAAATATAACCGGCTGTTTTTCTCTTATTATTAGTATTGCCTCAATTTACTTCTTCAGCATCTTATGAAAGATGTATTTTGCTCTTTTTCTTTTGATTTTAATCAGAATTATTTACTTTGATGATAGCCTCACTTGTAAATCCTCCCTTGGTGTAGTACCTCTGTGTGTGTGTTTCTGCAAATATGGGTGGATACACATGTAGGGGGACAGTAAATTAGGGTTTGGTGGTATGTAATTGCCAAAAAAAAACTAAATGGGACTTAGAAGATGGAAATTCCAAGCCCAAATAAGATAGTTATCTCAGTCTAAGACTTGCATTCAGTATTGGAAACATTACATCAAAGGGAAAAATTTAATCTTTTGGGGGGGCATTCTGCCTCCCTTTTGCTTCCTGGAACTTAAAAGATGACTTGAAATTCTGTAACTTTAAGGAGATCAGCAAAATTGCTCCACAGGAAGTAGAGGACCCCACAATTATGGAGCATTAGAAACAGGTATTTCCAGGTATCCCTATGCTCTGGTAATAATGGCCCCTACATGTGACCAAGGTACACGTGCTCCTGCTGTACATATCTCTTTGTATGTATTCTCTGGCCACTGTTCCCGGTAGGTTTTTCCTCCGTTGGTGCTCTCCATTTACACATGATCTGTTACTCTGTGCCCTTTTACTGGTGGTACATTAAGTATACCAAAGGGAGATCAAGGGTGGCATGGGACTCTTCCATTGCCATTTGTGTCCTGTGGTTGGCTGATAAAAAGCCATCATAGCAGATTCTGAATTATAATTTTTTGGGTGTTGACCCTGAGATTTATTGGTACCTAGGATATGTCTTCTGTATTCTCAGTTTTGAGTGTGGTGTCCTAGGGGCTATATAAGGAATTTAAATAAGTGAATCACTTCCTAATGTATTTCTATGAATCATGGTTTTTCCCGGAAATATCTGCTATTTCAGGAATATAATATTGTCATTCTTATTGAATTACAAAGGTCATTGTCCTAATTCTGCTTTTTCTTGTTTATGTATATAGATAAACCTCCTATCAGAGAAGTTCTTTTTTTTCTTCTTGTTTTCTGTTTTCCTAATGAAGTCATCACCCTTGGAACCTAGCCATACAGGAAGGTCATTTTGAGTGGTCAAGCCTTGAGCATGTGTCTCCCGCCACCTTTTTATGAGAGGAGGTAAGAGTTTTTCTTTATTAGTTCTCTAAGATTCCAGTTAGTCATTTGAGGTACTTAGAATACCAGAGGACACTGGCAATCCTGCAGCAAAATAGTGGAGCTGCCCAGGATACATATATGCCCTAGTGACATTTTTTGACAGATGACAAACATTTGGTCTGAACATAAGTATTCCTGGGATATATTTCTTTGTTCACATTATTTAGTCATAGGTATTTCTTCTATGTCCTGCCTTTGTGTGTATACAGAACTAAGGCCTGCCTTCCCACCTTTCCTTACTTTATTTATGACTTTGATTATGCATTTAATTTTTAATTAGATTTTAATTAGCTGTATGTGATCTCTCCATGTGTCTTTCTCTGTGGGAGATGTATGTAGCTGTACTCATGTACCTGTGGCGATGGTGAGTATAGCAGACTTCTATTGTCATTTTATTTGCTATGCTAGTTGATTAAATGTCTTTTGTTGGAGCTAATGAAGGTCCACTGGCTAGTGAAGGTAAGACCAGCGGTGGAGTCTTCTGCTTTCAGTGTGTTTAGATATATGATACCCACACATATATACATATAAATGTATGCGTGTACATGCTTCCTTGAGGTTTATGTCTAGAAACCGCATCTCTTGAGTCACAAAATATGAGCAGTTTCACTGAGTTTTCTTGCATAATTCCTAATTGTTTTCTGCGATGGCTGAAGTGACTCACAAGTACTCCTTTGACCATTTGTACCTTTCATTATTTTTGCCACTTAGAAATTTGAGTTCATAACTGTCAGAGTTATTTTAATTAATTTTTACTCTTACTATTATTGAGTCTAGAAGTTTTTCCTATGGTCATTGGGCAGGAAACTCTAGCAAAGTCAAAGGCAGTCAACTTTCTTAAGTGCCTACTATGTGCCATGTACTGTGGGCATACAAAGAAAGGCCAAATCCATTCTGTGTTCTCAAGGAGATGACAGGGAGCCAACATGCAAATAACCATGTACAAACAAGATAGAAGGAAGGCGCTGGTGTGATGGGGATTGAGAAGGGCTTTTTGCCACAGGTGGTGCCTCAGCTAAGACCAAAGGAAGCACAGAGATGGGAAGTGAGTTGAATATATTCACAAAACTAGAAAAGATCAGATGAATGACACAAAGCCATATATACAAATTCTAAGGCTAGAGCTAATCCTCAAGACGTATACACATGTTAAAAACCCAGAAAACATCAAATTTTGGCAAAAACAAGAATGCACATAAAAACAGGTCCTGGTGCTACTGGGAGATAACTATAATGGCATATAATAAAAGTAGAAATGGAGCAGCCTCGTTACCTTTCCTTATTTTATGTACAGCCTTAATTAACTTGCATGCCATTTTGGTTAGGATTTTGGCATTGAGGTGGACTAAGAAGTAGATAGAACATGCAAAGAATTTATAACCCCAAGACCAGTTTGCCTGGGGTAGCTTTTTCATTCAGTACTAGAAACCAACATTCCAAATGATGGACTTATCCTTTATGAGAGGGCATTCTGAAGAGCTAGGCAGAATGTTAGCTGTATCCTTTATCCATGCCTGTATTCATCAAAGGCTTTCTGGTCACCATACTTTAACTCATGGGAAATGCAAGGGCTAAAAGGGGACTTTAAAAAAGATACAGATGTACAGACACTGTGAATAAGTGTATTAGCTTGAATATAGTATTAAACTGAGGGGTTTTTAAAAGATGTTTACCAAACAAACCAAAACAACACAAAAAAACCCAGCAGTAATCAAACCAGCAGAATTCCTTGGTGGAAAACTAAGATGTGATACCTACCAGAGAGATGATGTCACCAGAAGATAGATAGATATACACATACATATGTATGTGCACACACATAAACACAGATGCATGTTCCCAGCATATATCAATTCTTGCATTGTATGTGGCTCTATGTGTGCTTTATCTATATATACCCCTTCTGTGGGTGATCCATGATCATATACTACCTCTACTTCTCTTTCCTCTTCCCCACTATTGATGTGTTAAACTGTCAGACAATTTCCCTTGGGCATTTGGAAGAACTAGGAGAATATTTTAATGTGGCTTTATTGGCTGTGCTGTGTGATTGTTAAATACATTTTTTTTTACTGATATGTCCTGTGGTTCTGGTTCTTTGCTGATCTAAGAAAGTGATGTGAATCTGAGAGGGATTTTCTGAGCAGCGATGTATGAAGCAAGATAAGGTGGAATATATTCACATATTGGATGCACTGCCATTTGCAGTTAAGTGGTTTATGATTTAAAGCCAGGAATGCCTTGTGATTTCAGGGACAGAGTATGTATATTCTTTTTTTTTTTAGACAGAACTCTTTATTTTACACATTGCTTAGCAGTCCCTCCATGAGCGGCCGCCTAGGGGCCTCCACCAGTTGGCCTCACCACAGCCTATGGACCTCGCTTTCTGACTCCAGCAGGGTGAGCATGGCCCCTCCCACATGGGGCGCTTCATGTTGTGGATGATTGATGGGCTCGTGTTGTCCATGACTCCACGTGCACCTGGGTGCACTGGCCCTGAGAACCAGTCCTGCCCAGTACCTTGGTAACCCGAGCTAGTTTAATGGGCTGCACACGGCCAGTGTCCATGGTGCTGGCAACAACAGAAGAAGGGAAAGAGGAGAACAGTATGAATATTCTTAAATGTAGCCTCTGTAGTACCACCTCCCCTTTCACTCTACTTTTTAGTAAGAGGAAGAAAATGTTTTTCGATTATCATTTCTCTTGGAATAAGACTTGGACGTACTCAAACTTTGTCTCCCTTTCGTCACTGTATTGATTAACATTATTAACACTGAGTATTTGACTCTTGGTTCCTTTTACTTTTCTCTTTATGTAAAACTTTCCCTGCTTCTCTAAATTTCTAATATTCGTTATTTCTTGATATTTGAAAATCATATTTTCAAATTGCATGTAAAAATAATTTTTAATGTTCAAGTTTTTTTTGTTTGAAATTTTGAGTTCCACTTCATCTCCAATGCTCCTTCCCTTCCCCCATTATTGAGAAGGCAAGACATTTGATTTAGATTATACATGTAAGTCATGAAATATTTCCATATTGGTCATGTTGTGAGAGAAAACACAGACCAAAAAAAGCTAAGGAAAATGAAGAAAATTTTGAAGTATGCTTCTATCTGCATTCAGAATCTATGAGGGTTTTTTTTTTTTTGCCTCTGGAGGGGGATAGCACCTTTCCTTATACGTCTTTCAGAATTGATTTCAAGCATTGTATTGCTGAGAACAGCTAAGTCATCTGCATTTGATCCTCATATAATACTGCAGAGACTGTCCAAAGTTCTCCTGGTTTTGAAAATTTCATATGTCTTTCCAGGTTTTTCTGAAAGTATCCTCCTCATCATTTCTTATAGCACAATAATATTCCATCACAATCATATACCACAACTTGTTTAGCTATTCCCCAACTAATGGGCATCCCCTCAATTTCTAATTCTTTGCCACCACGAAAAGAGCTGCTATAAATATTTTATACATATAGGTCCTTTTCCTTTGCTCTATTTGGGATACAGACCTAGTACTGCTATTGTTGGGTGAAGAGGTAATGCACAGTGAAAAGTCCTTTGGGGATAGTTCCAAATTGCTCTCTAGAATGAATCAGTTCACAACTCCACCAACACTGCATTAGTGTCCCAATTTTTCCACATATTCTCCAAAATTTATCATCTTCCTTCTCTGTCATATTAGCCAATCTCAGAGGTGTAAGGTGGTACCTCTGAATTGTTTTAATTTTCCTTTCTCAGATAGTGATTTGGAAAAATTTTTTTCATGTGCCTATAGATAAATTTAATTTCTTCATCTGTAAATTGCCTATTCATATCATTTGACCATTTATCACTTGGGGAGTGACTTATATTCTTATAAATCTGACTCAGTTCTCTAGATATTTGAGAAATGAGGTCTTTCTCAGAGAAACTTGCTATTAACATTTTTTCACAGTTATAGCTGCTATTTTCCTTTACCCTGTTTTCCCATCATTTATCTTTCTCACTCTCTTTCACCCTGCCCCTCCTCAAAAGTGCTTTGCTTCTGACCACTGTCTCCCCACTCCCCAATCCACCCTTCCTTCTATCAGCCACCCTCCTCTTATTTACATCCCTATAGAGTAAAATACTCATTTCTCTTTGTTTTGTCTTTATGAATTTGTTTGTTTACTTTTAGTTTGCAAGATTCAGTTCCACATACCCTTGAGTTTCAAATTTTCTCCCCCTCCGCCTCCTTCCCCCCACCCCTGCCATGGCGGCATGCAGTCAAGTATAAGATATGCAAATACTTTTACATTAGACATTAGTCAGGTTGTAAAGAAGGATTGTAACCAATGGAATGAACAGTGGGAAAGAGAAAACAAAACCAAACAAGAAAAAGAAAGAGAGCAGGTAGTTTGCTTCAACCTGCATTCAAACTCTGTTCTCTCTAGTTCTTTCTTTGAATATAGACATCTTTTTCCATCATGAGTCTTTTGGAGTTGTCTATAACCTTGCATTGCTGAGAAGAGCCCAGTCTATCAAAGTCGGTCGTCACACATACATTGTATCTATAATTTTGTACAGATTTCTCCTGGTTCTGCTTTTCTCACTCAGCATCAGTTTGTATAAGTCTCTCCACATAAATATGAAGTCTGTCTGCTCCTGAATTCTTATAGCGCAATGATATTCCATTACATTCATATGCCACAACTTGTTTAGCCATTCCCCAATTGGTGGGCATCCCCTTAATTTCCAATTCTTTGCCACCACAAAAAGAGCCATGATAATATTTTTGTGCATACAGGTCTTCCTCCCACTTCTATGATCTCTTGGGGATACAACCCTAGAAATGGTATTGCTGGGTCAAAGGGTATGCAATTATTTATAGCCCTTTGGGCATAGTTCCAGATTGTTCTCCAGAATAGTCGAATCAGTTCACGACTCCACCAACAATGCATTAGTGTTCCAATTTTTCCACATCCTCTCCAGCATTTGTCATTTTCCTGTTTTGTCATCTTAACCAATCTGACAGGTGAGATGTGCTACCTCAGTCTTGTTTTGATTTGCATTTCTCTAATCACTAGTGATTTACAGCATTTTTCATATGATTATAGATATCTTTAATTTCTTCCTCTAAAAACTGCCTCTTCATGTCCTTTGACCATTTATCAGTTGGGGAATGAGTAGTCATCATTTCTTAAGGGATGATAATATTCACTAATTCATATAGCACAATTTCTTTGGAGGGCATCAGCAGTCTGCATATGTATAAATTGAAATGCTTGCCTTCTCAGTAAGAGGGAAGGGGAAGGATTTGAATGGAAGCCTGCTATATTTCCAGTATTTTTCTACCATCACAAGGACTGACAAAAATTATTGTTTTATATATTAGATCTTTCCCACTGTCTTTAATTTCTTTGGGGACTGTAACCAATAATAACAATATCCCTGACTCCAATTGATCGACCCAGTTTAATGACTTGATAAATTTTTTACTGCTTCTTAGAATGGCAGGACCAAGTCACTGGGCCATCTTTGGCATATTATTGTGCTTATCTTTCAATTGTTCCCTCTCACACTTACTGTTTCCTTTATTGCCATTTGGAAATGTCACCCACAATCTTATGAGTTATTTTAATTTACCTTCCTTTTACATCTAGTGATTTTGAGCAATCATTTTTGTGGTAGTTAAGAAAGAAAATTTAGAAATAGAGATAATCGATTACTTGTTCTGGTTTACATAGCTATCAAGAATCAGATCCAAAGAAGAATGACTGTCTGTTGCTTGCCTGCCCCAGTTGGAAGCTATGGCACAAAGGAACTGCTTCTTGCTCTTATTCAGGAAAGGTTTTCTAGTCACCTTTCCTTAGCAGATGTGAGACAAGAATACCAACAGCAGGCGACTGCAAAGAGAGGATGCTCAGAAGGGCTTACTAAAAAGAAGCAATCCAAAGATTGCATGGGGATGCACTGCCTGCTGTCTGCAGGCCTCAGGAGGTTGCTAAGTAATATAGTAGTAACATATTAGTAACATATAATAAAAAGTAACATAACATAGTAGTATGGTGCCCTTGTGAAGGGAAAGTGTTGTAAGTACCACAGTTTTATCAAGAGAACCCAGCAATACCAGGTCATCCAGAAGAGAGCAATGAGGAAACTCAATAAAAATAGGAACTGAATGACCATGAGATCAGCAGAATCCATGAGCATAGATCCCATGTTGTGATTCATGACAGAAATGAGGTCAGTACTGTAAATAAGCTGCCACATGTATCCATTGGTTTTGGGAATGTGTACCTTTAACCGTGACCTAGACATGGATATCGCCAATGCATTGAGCATAACTTCTAGCTATATGTATGTACTCTGTCCCCAGTTACAAATTGCTGTGTTTGTCCTTTGTTTTCAAAGAGGACCATGGCATCAGAGAGATGATGACATGACTTGTAGTTGACTTGGATTTGAGTGAGGGAGGGCTGTGCAAGGTCATCAGCCTCACTTTCTCCTCCAGGGCCATCTGGGTATTCAGGATGACTGGAGATGGCCCAGGATGCAATGGGAGACCCTGGGCCTTTTAGGCTAAGGTCTTTTCAAGTTCTCACTTTGATTGAGGTAATACCCATTCAGTGAATAGGACAATTTAAGAAGAGAGTTAAAGGATGACCCCTTTAATTAGAAAAAAGAAAAAAATCAAAGTGGGAGGGGAAGAACCTCAGGGTTGCTGTTCCAAAGAGAAACAAATTGCCAGTGACATTCACTCTAAACCTGGAGGGCCCAAAACACAGCCACTAATTGAAACTTGGATAGAACCTCTATGAGCTTCAGAGTGAACTGGGTTTAAGGTTTTTTGGAGGAGACCAGACCTCTCCTCTCCTCTGGTGGTCTCTCCTGTCCTTTGGCCTCTTCTCCTCTGGTCTCGTCTTATCATCTCTGTTGTGGTTTCAACTCCTCCCCTCTCCTCTTCTCCACTCCAGTCTCGTCTCCTCTTTAGTGTAGAGGAGAAGAAAGGGGAGGACACCTTCCCCTCTTCCCCTCCTACTCTTCTCCATCTCTCCTCTTCTCTCCTCTGGTCTGGTCATGTCTCCTCTCTATTCCTCTGGTACTCTCTCTTGTCCTTTGGTCTCCTCTCCTCTGTTCTTCTTTCTGCTCCTCCCCTTTCCTCTTCTGTCCCTTCTCTTCTCCCATTCTCTTTTTTTCTCCTCCACCTCTCCTCTATCTCTCTTCTGGTCTCCTCTCATCTCTTCTTCTCTGGTCTTGTCTCAGCTCCTCACCTCCCCTCTCTTCTCTATTAAGTGTAGAGGAGAAGAGAAGGAAGGAGACCTTCCCCTTTCTTCCCTTCTCTTCTCCTCTCTTAGAGGAGAGAGGAGGCACTTCCTTCTCCTCCCTCCTCCTTCCCTTCTCCTCTCTAAGAGGAGGGGAGCGAGGAGGCAGAGGAGAAGATGGAAGAGAAGAGGAGAGGGAAGAGAGGGAGAGGAGGGAGAAGGGAGGTTCTCTTGTATTAAGGGTTAGAGGACTCTTCTCCTGTTCTCTCCTTCTAGAAGAGGTCTTCTTTTAGAGTTTAAAGTCTCCTCACTCCCCGTCCACTCCTCTGGTCCCCTCTTTTCTGGTGTCCTCTCCACTCCTCTGCTATGGTCTCATCTCTCCTCTCTTCTCCTCTTATCTCTCCTCTGTCTCCCCTCTGGTCTCTCTTTTCCTCTGTTCTCATCTCTTCCCCTCTAATTTTGTCTCTTATCCTTTGGTCTCCTAACTTCTCCTCTCCCCTCCTCTGTTGTGCTCCCCTGTCCTTTGTGTATTCTCCTCTGTTCTGGTCTCTTTCAGGAGAGGAGAAGAGAGGAGAGGGCCCTTCCTCTCTTTTCTCCTACTCTCCTCCATTTCTTCTCTTCTGGTGTCATCTCCTCTGGTCTAGTCTCTTCTGGTCTCTTCTTCTCTGGTCTCCTTTCCTCTCCTCTGGTTCTCTCTGGTCTGGTCTGGTCTGGTCTCCTCTCCTCTCTTCTCTTCTCCTCTCCTCTCTTCTCCTTTCCTCTCCTCTCCTCTCTTCTCTCTCTGTTCTGGTCTCCTCTCCTCTGGTATGGTCTCGTCTCCACTCTACTCCTCTGGTCTCCTATGCACTGCTCTGGTATGGTCTCTCCTCTCTACTCCTCTGGTGTCCTCTCCTCTCCTCTCATCACATTTCCTCTGGTATCCTTTCCTCTCCTTTCCTCTCATCTGGTCTCTGTTCTGATCTGGTCTCTTCTCCACTCCTGTGTCCTCTCCTCTTCTTTGGTCTCCTCTGGTCTGGTCTACTCCTCTGTTCCGATCTCTGCTTCTCTTCTCTCCTCCCGTCTCTTCTCCCCCTACTCTCCTCCATCTATCCTCTCCTCTGGTCTGGACTGGTTTTCTCTCCTCTCCTTTGTTCTGGTCTCAGTTCCTCCCTTCCTCTCTCTTCTCTTCACCTAGTGGAGAGGAGAAGAGAGGGGATGAGACCTTCCCCTCTTCTCTTCCCTCTCTCCCCTCTTCTCTTCTCTTAGAGAGGAGGAGAGAGGAAGCTCTACCTTCTCCTTTTCCCTCTTCCTTATCTTCTCTCTTAGAGGAGGGAAGAGAGAAGATGGAGAAGAGAGGGAGGGAAGGGAGAAAAGGGGAAAAGGGAAGGAGAGGGGGAGGGGAGGGAGGGGCAGAGAGGGAGGGAGGAAAATAAGATAGAAACATTCATCTATAAAAGAAGTGATGATCTGTTTAAGAGAAGTACTGTTTTTGCTTTTTTGTTTTCTCTTTTCCTGCTCTTCCCTCTCCCTCCCCCTCCTCCCCTCCTTCACACTCCTTCTTCCCTGGAGATGAAAGGAGAGGAGAGGAGGAGAAGAGGGGAAGATCTCCTCCCCTCTCTTTTCCTCTCCACTCAGAGAGGAGAAAGGTAGAGAGGAGGAGCAGAGGCCAGAACAGAGGAAGGGAAACCAAAGGACAGGAGAGGACACCAGAGGAAAGAAGATGAAAGGAGAGGAGAGACTGAGGAAAAGAGAGGGAATTTCTCTACCCCTCCCCTGGCCTCTCCACTCAGAGGGGAGGAGGAGACACTAGAAAATAGGAGATTAGACCAGACCAGATGAGAAGAGACCAAAAGACAGGAGAAAACACCACAGGAGGGGAGAGGAGAAGAGAGGAGACCAGAGGAGAGGAGAACAAAGGAGAGGAGAGGATGAGAGACCAGACCAGAGGAGATGACACCAGAAGAGAGGAGAGGAGAGGAAAAGGAGAGACTGTGGGAGAAGAGATGGAAGGTCTCCTCCCCTCTCTTGTTCTTTCCACTTGGAGAGGAGAAGAGAGGAGAGAGAAGGAGGGGAAGCCAGAACAGGAGGGTAGACCAGACTAGAGGAGACCAAAGGACAAGAGTGGACACCAGAGGGGAGGAGAAGCCAGAGGAGAGGAGATCAGAGGTAAAAAGAGACCAGAGGAAAGGAGTGGAGACCAGAGGAGATGACACCAGAAGAGAGGAGAGACCAAGGGGAATCAAGAGGAGAGAGGGCAGGTCTCCTCCCCTGTCTTCTCCTCTTCCCTCAGAGAGGAGAAGATAGGGGAGGGGAGAAGAGAAGAGGGGAGGAGGAGACACCAAAAAATAGGAGATTATACCAGACTAGATCAGAGGAGAGGAGACAAAAACACAAGAGAAGATACCACAGGAGGTGAGAGGAGAGACCAGGGGAGAAGAGAGGGGAGAGGAACAGAGGAGAATACACCAGACGAGAGGAGAGGAGACCAAAGGACAGGAGAGGACACCACCAGACATGAGAGGATACCACAGGAGTAGAGAGGGAGAGGAGATCAGAGAAGAGAGGAGATCAGAGAAGAGACCAGACCAGAGGAGTAGAAAGGAGACAACAGGAGAGGAGACCAGTCCAGACCAGAGCAGAAGAGAGGGAAGTTCTCCTCCCCTTTCTTCTCCCCTCCTCTAAGAGAAGACCAGAGGAGAGGAGAGGAAACTAAAGGATAGGAAAGGACACCAGAGGAGGGGAGAAGAGAGAAGAGGAGACCAGAAGAGAAGAGATACCAGAGGAGAAACAGAGCAGAAGAGAGGGGAGGGGAAAAGGGAAGGGGAGGGGGAGCTGAGACCAGAACAGAGGAGAGGAGACCATGGGAGAGTATAGGAGAAGAGTGGAAAGGAGACCAGATCACTGGAGAACAGAGGAGAGGAAACCAGACAAGGGGGCAGGGGTCCAGAGAAGAAGAGAGACCAGACAAGACCAGAGGACAGGAGAGGAAAATAAAAACTGCTTTTGAAAGGCTGCTAAACCACAGAGTAGTTTATGCATTAGATTGGCTTTCTAAGGGCATAGATGTTTGGTAAGAAATTAAAGGAGACTAACAATCAGACCCTAAACCACTTTAGCCTCTTTTGTGGCACATGACTTATATTTGTTACTTGAGATAAACAATACAAAAAGAACAGTCTTTGAGTTATGGCAGTCACAGACAGCTTTTGCCTGCCTACCCTTACCAGGAAGCTTTGTAGGAGTGGAATAATCATGCTCCCCTTATGCAGGAAATGTTTTCTAGGTACTGTACATTAACAGACAGAATCAAATATTTCCAGATAATAATCCTGAGGAGAAAAAGACCAGAATTTGATTGCAGAGAAGAGTGACCTTGAGAATAACAGAATGTGTTAGCAGAGTTGAGATATGACATCCATTGAAGAGCTGAGGTCACCCAACATCAAAGGCAAACACGCAGCATTGAGATTGAGTTGCCTATGGTGCCTTTTTGTCTTGGTGCATGTGCCCTGAAATGTGATTCAGACATACAGATAACCCGAGGTCAGTGGCATGTAACCCATCCCTCAGTGTCTCTCAGTAACACATGATCTACTGGTGTTACATTAAACTCTTGGGATTTGAGGGGCTTAGGTAAGTATTTTCCTTACTATGCTCTCTGATTAAAATTCTTTGCTTTCCATTCATGGATCCTCTGCGGTAATGGATAGGAGGAGTAAATTCATTAGTGGTGGCTTCTGAGTTCTGTTGTTGAGTGGGTCCAGATGACGAGAGTCCTTTAGACATTGGTTAGATTTAAATTAATCGGGCCTTGCAGACTTCCATGGCCATAACTCTTTGCTATGAATGCCCCTCAATGAATGTTCCCCCACCACACATGATCTCTACCTTTATACCCTTTCCTACTGGTTCAGTATCAAACTGTTAGGAAACATACCCATTGTGCTTTCCTGTTTGATTGTCTTCTTTTTTTCATTTATGTGTCCACTGGTTGACTAATAAAAGCAAAACCCATCAGCTGGGGCTCCTGATTTCTGTTTTTGACTAGGTGCTAACTTAGAATATTTTGAGTCTCAGATTGGTATGGTAAGGAATTAACAGGGACTTACAAGAAAATTACAAACCACCCAAGATTATTTCAGAGCACAAGTTCCTTACTAAAACCAGCTAACGCTAACAGTTGTAACCTTTGCATGGGCTCGTTGTTCCTCATTGTTACCTGCCTTCCCTCAGCAGCTTAGTAACACAGAGGCAGCTTATTGTGCTGCCCTTATGAAAGAAAGAAAGAACACTTTCTAGGCATTATTCTTTAATGGACAGAAGCCAAAGACGCGAGAAGGTAAGCTTCAGCAGAAGAATCCAGAAGAACATTGATGGTACACGGAAACATTCGAATTTAGTTGCCCCAGCTACACATATGCCCAGGTGATGTGCTGCTTTCCATGTGACCTCAACATATGTGTTT
Source organism: Petaurus breviceps papuanus (assembly GCF_028583685.1). Lineage (NCBI taxonomy): Eukaryota > Metazoa > Chordata > Mammalia > Diprotodontia > Petauridae > Petaurus > Petaurus breviceps. The sequence continues at coordinate 17,517,127 of NW_027187369.1, forward strand.
CTGTTGCATGCTCCTTGTTCAAGTCCAATGGCCCTGGCTATTGGATAATCACAGGTGTTATCTTTGGCAAATCAGCATCACAGAGATTGAGTTGCCACAAGTATCTGTATATCTTGGTTATGTGCCCTCCTTATTGTGACCTCGATGTACAGGTTCCTGGTGTATACTTCTTTGCACAAATTCAGGGACCACATTACTTATGCGTGCCCCTCAAAAATGGTCACATGTCACGTATGATTTCTAGGTATATCTCTAAGTGTCTTTACCTACTGCAAGAGAGTCAAACTCCTGGTCAGCATATGTGTGTGTGTGTTCTTCTGTTTGATGAAATAAATATCTTTTGCTTAATTCATATCTTTTTGGTTGGCTAGCAAAAGTAAAACCAAGAGTTACAGCTCATGGGCTCTGTTCTACAGTACTTGTGCTTGGTTTTCTTGGGGTATAGACATATGTTAAGATCTTCAACAGGACTTAAAAGAACATTCTGAACCACCTCATGTGATTTTGTGGTACGAGAACTTTTATTCTTTGCTAGAAACAGTCAATCCGAAGAATAGTCTTTGCATGGTGGAGCCCTTCCTGCCTTTGGCCTGCCAGCCCTCAGCAGGATGCTTAGTACCAAATGGCCTGTCATGCTGCCCCAATGCAGGAAAGGCTTTCCAGGCACCGCACTTTAATAAGCAGAAGCCAACACCGCCAGCAGGAAATCCTGAAGAGAGAAAGGCCAGAAGCTGATTGCAGAGAGTAGCTCAAGGACCATGAGATCAGCACAATGTATCAGCAGAGAGTTGAAATGTGGTGTCCAGTAAGGAGATGAGATCATTAGATTGTATCATCATAGAGCTAGGATTTGATGGACTGAAGACATGAGGTTACCAGTGGACTTTAGTAAATCTTCTGCCTTGAGATTTTGTTGTTCCAGGTAACACATAACATTGTATATGAAAGAGATGTACATTTTGATAGTGTATCCCTTGTTGTTTGATTATTTCCAAATCTTTGTGACCCCATTTGGGGTTTTCTTGACAAAGATACTGGAGTGGTTTGCCGTTTTCTTCTTCAGCTCACTTTATAGATGAGAAACGGAGGCAGAGTTAAGTGACTTGGCCAGGGTCACACAGCTAGTAAAGTGTCTAAGCCTGGATTTGAACTCAGGACAATGAGTCTTCCTGACTCCAAGCCCAGTGCTCCATCTGCTGTGCTACCCAGCTGCCCCTGTATCCCTTTAAACATACAGGGTCTTGCTGTATACTTCTGGGTATGGTTTTAGTGGCAACATGTGTTCCTTATTTGTACCCCATCTACAGATGTTCTGCTTTCACATATGATTGCCTTGTGTTTTCTCTTGCATTGGTGCTGTATTAAATTCTTGGAAACCATAACTTTTGTGCGGCTGGGATAAACAAGTAATGAAGCCACTATCTTTTCCTTGAGTGTTCAGTGGTCACAGGAGATATCTTGGTCAAACCTGCAGCATTGAGATTGAGTTGTCTCTCATTCTGTGGTGATTTGTAACTACACGTGACCAAGCCATAAGTGGACCTCATGTATACGTATTGATACAACACTGATAGCTACAATTATTCACTGAGTAAGGGGGGGGGGTCACTTTCTTTGCTCTATTGTTGCACTAAATGCTTTTTTAAAAATAGTATTTTATTCTCCCCAAATTAAGTGTATGAATATATTTTTTAAGGTTTGAATTTCAAATTCCATCCCTCCCCTCCCTGAGACTAGAAGCAATCTGATATAGGTCGTACATGTGCAATCATGTAATATATTTCCATAGTAGTCATTTTGTGCAAGAAGACTCAAAGAAAGAAAGAGAAACATACTGTGCTTCAGTATGGATTTAGACAACATCTGTTCTTTCTCTGAAAGCAGATAGCGTTTTTCATTATGAGTACTGGGATTGTCTTGAATCATTGTATTGCTGAGAATAGCTAAGTCATTCACAATTGATCATCATAGAGTATTGCTGTTACTATGTACAATGTTCTGGTTCTATTTATTTCACTTTGTATCTGTTCATGTTAAGTCTTTCCAGGTTTTTCTGAAATCATCCTACTAATCACTTGTGATAGTGAATAATATTTCATTACAATCATATACCACAACTTGTTTAGCCATTCCCCAGTTATTGGGCTTCCCCTCAATTTCCAATTCTTTGCCACCAGACGAAAGGCTGTTATAAATATTTTTGTACAAATGGGTTCCTTTCCCTTTCTTAAATCTCTTTGGGATACAAACCTAGCAGTAGCATTTTCAGATCAAAGGTCATATGCAGTTTTATAGCCCTTTGGACACAGTGCCAAGTTGCTCTCCAGAATGGTTGAATCAGTTCACAACTCCTCCAACAGTGCACTAGTGTCTCAGTTTTCCCACATTTGTCTTGCAGCATTTGTCATTTTTCCTTTTCTTTCATATTAGCTAATCTGATAGGTGTGAGGTGGTATCTCAGAGTTGTTTTAATTTGCATTTCTCTAATCAATAGTGATGCCTAATGCTTTTTGCATAAAGTCATGTCCTCTGGTTCACTCATAAGGGGAAACCTATCAGTTTTAAAAACTTTGGTTTTTAGTAAGTGGTGACCCACAGAGTCCTTTAAAACTGGATTAGGTTTAAAATAAATTAGCATTATACAAAGATTCTAACCTCAATTCAAATGATTTTCTAAGAAAGGCTCTTTAGTACAAAAGACAGGCAGATGAAGACTAGACTTTGAGTGGGAGGACTAGTATGATTTTGTTTGCCTGCCCTCTGCTGGGTACTATGGTAGAAAGAGGCTGTCATTTTGCCTATATCTACAAAGGCCATCTGGTCAGCATCCCTCAGCAGATATGAGCCACTGTGACCAGTAGGTAACCATCAAGAGAAAAATCTAAGAAATTCAGTTACCATGACATCAATGAAATTTCTGCTCAGATAGTTAAGATGTGCTGCCAATCAGAGGGATAAAGCATCAGTTTGTTGCCCTAGCCACATATATGGCCTGCTGACACTTACATTTCTGTCCTCACCATATGTGTTCCTCTTTTACACTTTTTGTGTACGTTCACTGGTCGTGGTCATTCACAATACCTCCCCTACTTCCTCATGAAATTTCAGTCACTCCCAATAGTGGGATTGAGTTACCCTGGATGCATGTGACACAGACATATGTGTTCCTATTGCATACTGATTTTTTCAAGGTCCCAGACCCCAGTTTTTCCTTGTACATATTCTTTCCATGAATGGCCATATATGATGTTTTTACAAAGCTACAGCACTAACATCGAGTTGTTCCAGGTATATGTGTGTCCTGGAGTTCTAAACCTGTCAGTGACACGTTCACGGTTCCTTTATATACTTTTTAAAAGCTTAATAACCACAAGCTATTCATTGTGGAAAATGTTCCACAATTGTGTGATTTCTACCTGGCTGCCCTTTCTTACGGGCTAAGTTTTAAATTACTGGGGAACATACCTCTTGGGGCTTGGCAAGGGAGGGGTGGAACTGGAATAATCTTTTCTTGTTACTTTTTTTTGACAGGAACCAACAGCACTAGCAGGTAAACCTAAGGAGAGGGAGCCCGGAAGCTGATTGTAGAAAATAACTCTGACCAGGAGATCAGCAGAGAGATGAGATCTCCAGAGTTCATCCTGCAGAAGAAATGTGATTGAGTTACCCTGGGTATCTGTATGTCTCGGTGACACATCAAAATAAAAGTGACCAAGGCCTACAGATTCTCAGTGTATACTTTGTACAAGTTTACTGGCTTAACCCATCAGCTATACGGACATCATCCACAAATGTTTCCCAGTCACTTGTGATCCTTTCCTATGTGCTGTTCTTAATGGTTCTATATTAAGTTCTTGAGAAGCATATTCCTTGTGCTTTTGGAAGGCTGGGGTCAACTATGCTATGTTATTTCATTAAGTGTCTTTTTACTTGACACATACATACATACATACACACACACACACACACACACACACACATATATATATATATATATATATATATATATATATATATATATGTATATGTATGTATATCCTGGTTGGCTGGTACTAGTAAACCAACTGGTAGCAGTTCATGATCCTGATTGAGTGGGGGCTGTTCCCAGAATGCTCTGGGTCTTAAATTGGCTTTATGAATCATTGAGCTAAAGGGAAATAAAACAAAACTAACAATTAAATTTTAACCCACCTCATTGTTTTGTGCTACAAGGACTTGTATACAGTATAAGAAACAAATAATCCAAAAAAGAATCAATCTTTCCATTGGCTCACCATTTCTCCTTTTTGCCTGTCTGCCCTCAGCAGGGAGCTTAGTAACAAAAGGTCTGTCATGCTGTCCTTATGCAGGAAAGGATTTCTAAGTACCCTATTTTAATGGACAGTGTTGCCAGAACAAAGCTCTGAAGAAAACATTTCAGAATCTGGTTGGCAAAATTTGCTCATTGACCATGAGATCATAAGAATGTATGAACAGAGAGTTGCAATGTGATGCCTGATAGAAAGATGAGAATACCAGAGGTCATAGGCAAACCTTCAACACAAAAAATGAGTTACCCTGGATACCCATTTGTCTTGGTCATATTACCCTCTAAATGTGACCTAGACATACAGGTTCCCAGGACATACTTCTTTAAACAGGTGTGATGCTCACAGTCAAGAAATGTTCAAAAATGTTCCCCAATCACTTCAGATCTCTTCCTATGTGGTCTTTCTTTTTGTTGTGTATTAAACTGTAGGGGATACTCCTTTTACTTTTGCAACTGGCTGAGATAATGCTTCATTGTAATTTTCTTTCCTTTGCTGCTCCATTAAATGCATTTTGCTTGAACTCTTAAGGCCTCTGCTTTGCTGGTAAGAGTAAACGTGTATCAGTAATGGAATCTCTTAAGTCAATGAGTATAGACATTTTAGTACTTTACTTGTGTAATTCCAATTCGTTTATACCATTTCAGAACTCCACCAGCAATGTGTTAATGTGCCTACTGTTCCACAGCCCCAACACTGGCTATTGTCATTGTTTGGCATCTCTGTCAATTTTCAGGTTGAAAAGTGAAATCTCAAAGTTTTTTTGACTTCCATGGCTCTTATTAATAATTTGAAGCGGTCTTTCATGTGGTTAATATTTTACAATTCCTCTTTTGAGAACTATTTTTCATGACTTTTGAGAACTTTATCTGTTAGGGAATGAATGTAGTGGGTAGAGTGGCCATCCTTGCGTTATTCCTGTATTCATTGGAAAAGGTTTCAGCATATCATCACTACATATGATGCTTGCTTTTGGATTTCCACAGATGCTTTTTATGATCTTATAAAGGTCCCTTGATGCATATGCTTTGAATCCTTTTTTCACATAAATGAGTGTTGCATTTTTAAAGGCTTTTTCCACATCTATTGAGATAATCATGTGATTTCCTTTTGTTTTTATCATTTTTAATATGACTGATTACATTGATCTTTTCCCTTACTGTTGAACCCCCCTTGCATCCATGGAATAAGTCCAACTTTGTTGTAATGAATGATTTCTTGGGATGTCACTGTGGTCTGACAGGCTTTGTTTAAAAATTTTAAATTGGAGCCAAAATGGCAGCGTAGAGGCAGCAACCCAGTTGTACTCTCCTAAACAATAAATGTACTCTCCAAGCAACTTTAAAAAATGCCTCAAATCAAATTTTGAAGCAGCAGAGTTTAAAAAAAAGGTGGAAGTGAGACATTTTTCCAGCATAAGACACCTCAAGAGGTCAGCAGGAGAGGTTTCTGATGTTGGGGTAGGGGCTAAACACAGGCCTTAGAGGCAGTTAACAATATTGGCAATAACAGCTTCAGAAATTCTCAGGCCAGAGATAGTAAAGAGGTTGGACAACAAGTCAGAAAGATATTACAGAGCACCCTATGCAATTACAATTTTCTTTCCTGGCTTTTTTTTACCTGCCCTCAGCTGAGTGCTATGGATAAAAAGAGCCATCATCCTTCTTATGTCCAGGAAAGTACAGAATTTTTTAGTAAAGGGGAACCAGTGTGGCCATCAGCTGACCCTAAAGAGAAGAAGAGCATCTCTACAGAGTGAAGATGTGATATCCCAACAGAAATTTGAAGTCACCAGAGGAGACTTGGGTTGCCCCAGCTACATGTATGCCCTGGTTACTTGTTGCTCTACATGTGACCTCAACATACATGTTTCTGTTGCATACTACTGTTGCAGCTCAGTGACCCCCATCATTCACTGTTGTTCGTCATTCATTTTTGAAGAGGACCAATGACATCACAGGATGATGTCTTGATATGTATGTGAATTGGATTTAAGTGAAGCAGAGTTGCACCAAATCATCAGCCTCACTTGTACTCATGTCCTGCATGAGTCTTCAGTGGATAAAGCTGATGTCTTTGGCAAACCTGTAGCACTGGGATTGAATTTGCCTAGATAAATGTATGTCTTACCTATGTTTTACTGTACATATATATATACATACATAAATATATATACGTAGATATATATATATATAATGTATATTTTTTCCTGGTGTATTTCCTTTTTGTGTCAGATCAGTGGCCATAAGCATTCACTGTGTTATATGCCTGCAGTTGTTACCATCACATTCTCCTCATGTTTGTCCTTTCCTACTAGTTAAGTATTAAACTGTTAGAAGAATACCCCTTGGGTTTTCCCAACAGAGGCAGTCATATAATAATTGTTATCACTTTTTTGCTATATGGTTTTATTAAATGCTTTTTCCTTGAACTCATGTGTCCTCTGGCTAGTAAGATCTGGCTTTATTTGTGTGAAAAGTGGTCTGTAATTGTGTTCATATAGTACCTAGGTTTGTCTTGTCAGGTGGATTACTAGAGTACTTTATATTTCCTGCCGTTATTTTAAATGGAATTTCTCTTTCTAGCACTTCCTGCTGGGTTTTATCAGTAATACAAAAATGCTAATGACTGATGTGGGTTTACTTTATATCTTGCAATTCTGCTAAAATTGTTAACTGTTTCAACTATTGTCATTGTTGTTGCTGTTGACTCTCTCATGTTCTCTAAGTATACCATCATTTCATTTGCAGAGTGATAGCATTTTTCCTCATTGCCCATTTTCATTCCTTCAGTGTCTTTTTTTTTGTGGTCTCATTGCTATAGCTAACAGTACTAATACAATATTGAATAATAGTGATGATAATGAACATCCTTGTTTCACTCCTGATTTTATTGGGAAGGCATCAAATTTATCCCCATTACAGATAATGCTTGCTCTTAGTTTTAGATAGATACTACATATTTTAAGAAAGTTTCCATTGATTTTAATAGAAATGGGTGTTGTTTTTTGTCAAAGGCTTTTTCTTCATCTATTGATATAATCATATGATTTTTATTGTTATGGATGTAGTCAGTCATGCTTATAGTTTTCATAATATTGAATCAGCCCTGCATTCCTGGTATGAATCCCATCTGGTTATAGTATATGATCTTTGTGACATAGTTTTGTAATCTCTTTGCTAGTATTTTGTTTAAAATTTTTGCATAGGTATTCATTAAGGAAATTGGTCTATAGTTTTCTTTCTATGTTTTTGCTATCCCTGGTTTAGGTATCAAAACCATCTTTGCATCGTAAAATAAATTTGGTAGGGACTCCTTTGCCTATTTTCTGAACTCATTTATATAGCACTGGAATTAATTGTTCTTTAAATGTTTAGTAGGATTCACTTATGAATCCATCTAGTCCTGTGGATTTTTATCTTAGGAAGCTTATTGATGGCTTGTTCAATTTCTTTTTCTAAGATAAAGTTTCTTAAATATTCCATTTCCTTTTCTGTTAATTAGGGCAAATTATATTTCTTATAAATACTGATCCATTTCACTTAGATTCTCAGTTTTACTGGCATAT
>NW_027187369.1:17530001-17548680 GCF_028583685.1 Petaurus breviceps papuanus
TGAATTCTACATTCTTTCCCTACCTCCCTCATCAACCACCCTTACTGGGAAGATAAATCCAATATAGGATGTACATGTGTAGCCATGAAAAACATTTCCATAGCGGATATATTGTGAAAGACTGACTATATTTTCCTCCCTTAAAAAATGCTTTTTAAGGCATTCTTCTCCTCATTGCCTTTTTGAGCCTCTTTTTCCATTTGAGTTAGTCTATTTTATAAGGTGTTATTTTCTGCAGTCAGGTTGGCAACTCTCATTTCATAATTTTCTTGCATCATTCTCATTTTTCTTAGCAATTTTTCCTCTGCTACTCTTATTTGGTTTTCGAAATCCTCCTTAAGCTCTATGGCCTTTAAGTAGCTTATTCTTTTGATGGAAGCTTTTGTTTCTGGATTTCTGCCTTTGCTGTCTTCCTCCTGTTCTATGCCCTGACCCTTTTTGTCCCCAAAAAAGGAATCCAAAGTCAGACCGCTGTGCTTGCCTTCCTTCCCTTGCTTGCTCATGTTGCCACTCAATTACTTCACTTTTGAGCTTTTTGCCACAGTAGTACTCTGCTACCAGAGGGGGAAGCTTTGTCCCAAATTACTGGGGTTTTCTCAGCTTCTGGAGCAATTAGTTGGCTGCCCTCTCTGAAGCCTCCACACACTCTGGCACACTGGTGACTCACCCCAGGACCTCCACCCCAGACAGTGATCCAGATACAAGCAGGTGAAAGCAAGAGTGATTACCCCTCAGACTGGTTGCTTGTTCCCCCTACAATCTGCAGGCCTTGAGCTCTGAAGCAGCCACGTGACAGTGGCTGGATGGCCACCATGCCTCAGCCACTTCTAGCCCTGGGGGCAAAGCATTCCTAAATGCCTGGTTTCCAAAGTCCACACTGCTTTGACCTCTCACTTTGTCCTTAGCTTCTATGGGGTGATAATTGTGGAAACCACTGCAGCTGCTGTTGATCTGAAATCCCTCCAGTTGGAGGCTGCTTGTGGCCGCCCTGAGGCTAAAATCTTGGTGGTTCTGGGCTGGGCTCCCAGAGTGCTGAGCTGGCCCCTTCCCGCTGGCCTGCTGGACTCTCTCCAGCAGGAGGTTAGCTTCTCTGTGTTATTTTGTGGGTTCTGTAGCTCCAAAGTTTGTTTAGAGTAATTTTTTACATGAATTGGAGAAGGTGGGAACGGGAGCCCTGTGGAAGTCCTGTTTCTACTGTGCCATCTTGATACTGCACTCTCCATCTCCAGGGAGAAATATTTGTAACAAAATCTTGTGGAAATAAATGTTGGACACTATAAATAAATAAATTGGAAAAAAATTTTAAAAAGAATGATTAATTCCAATACTATATGAACTATTTAGAAAAATAAGTGGAGTCCTACCCTATTCCTTTTATGTCACAAATATGGGTTGATACCTAAACCAGGAAGAGCTTAAATGAAGAAAGAAAATTGTAGTCCAATTTGCCTAATGAATATTGAGGCAAAAGTTTTTAAATAAAATATTAGCAAAGAGATTACAGCAATTTAGCTCAAGGATAATGCACTATGACTAGATGGGAGTTATACTAGGAATACAGTGCTGGCTCAGTATTAGGAAAACTATTAGCAAAATTGATCATATCAATAGCAAAACTAACAGAAATCATATGATTATTTCAATAGATGCAGAAAAAGCTTTTGAGAAAATACAGCACCCATTTCTAACTAAAAATAGTAGGGACCATAGGAAATTAAGTTTTACATAAAATGATAAGCCCTATATCTCTAAAACTATCTGAAAGCATTATATGTAATGGAAATAAGCTAGAAGCTTTCCCAGTAAGATCAGGAGTGAAACAAAGATTCCCATTGTCACCACTATGATTCAATATTGTCCTAGACATGTTAGCTTTAGTAATATGAGAAGAAAAAGAAATTGAAAGAATTATAATAGGCAATGAGGAAACAAAATTTTGAATCTTAGATGCCCAGCAAGCAAGAGACTGAGAAATTCCATTTAAAATAACTATAGACAACATAAAATATTTGGGAGTCTATCTGCCAAGACAAATCCAGGAACTATCAACACAATTACTAAATGCTTTTCATACAAATAAAGCAGATCTAAACAACTAGAAAAATATCAATCATGGATAGACCAAGCTAATAAAATAAAAATGACAATTCTACCTAAATTAATTTACTTATTCCATGCCATACCAATCAAACTTCCAAAAAAATTTATAGGGCTAAAATAAATAATAACAAAATTTATCTGGAGGAAGCAAAGCTCAACAATATGTAGGGAATTAATGGGGGGGGGGTGGGAGGAAAGTGGCCTAGCCATACCAGATCTAACACTATATTATAAAGCAGCAATCATCAAAACTATTTGTTACTGGCTAAGAAATAGAGTGTGTGACCTTGGGTAAGTCACATAACCCCAATTGCCCTGCCCTCCAAAAAAGGGAATAAAAAGAAGAGAGTGATGGATCAGTGGAATAGGTTAGGTATGTAAGACACTGGGAAAACTGGAAAACAGTATGGCAGAAACTAGGCATATACCAACATCTCACACCATATACCAAGATAAGGTCAAAATGGTACATGATTTAGATATAAAGACTGATACTGTAAGGAAACTAGGATAGCAAAGAATTTATGACCAAACAAGGAGAGAGAACATTATGAAATGCAAAATGGATAATATGATTACATTAAATCACAAAGGTTTTGCACAAACAAAACCAATGCAACCAAGATTAGAAAGAAAGCAGAAAGCTGGGAAATAAATTTTACAGCCAGTGTTACTGATAAAGGCTTCATTTCTTTTTCTTTTTTTTTTGGAGGCAGAGGGCAGGGTAATTGGGGTTAAGTGACTTACCCAAGGTCACACACATGACTAGCTAGTATTAAGTTTATGAGACTGGATTTGAACTCAGGTCCTCCTGACTCCAGGGCCTATGCTCTATTCACTGGGCCACATAGCCACCCCTAAAATCTTCATTTCTAAAATAGAGAACTAAGTTTAGAAGACTGCAAGTCATTCCCTAATTGATAAATTGTCAAAGGATATGAACAGGCAGTTTCCAGATGAAGAAATTAAAGCTATCTGTATAGTCATATGAAAAAATATTCTAAATCATTATTGATTATAAAAAAATGCAAATTAAAACAACTCAGGTACCACATCACACCTATCAGATTGACTAACATGACAGAAAAGGCAAATGATAAATGTTGGAGAAGATGTGGGAAAATTAGAACATTTTTGGTGGAGTTGTTAACTGATCCAACCATTCTGGAAAGAAATTTGGAACTATGGCCAAAGGGCTATAAAACTGTGCATAACCTATGACCCAGCAATACCACTTCTAGATCTTTATCCTAAAGACATCATAAAAAAGGAAAAAATGACCCACATGTACAAAAAATGTTTATAGCTGCTTTTTTGTGGTGGTGTAGCCACAAGCACCCCAAGCGTCCTCAGAGTTTGCTGCCAATACAGGTTCTTGGATCTGCTTTGATGAAGGAAAGCAACTCAAAATGGGTTAACAAGCTTAATTTAATCAGTCAAACATGTATCGTTTACCTAGTTCAGGGGAAAGAGGTCAGCACCCCGAACTTCAGAATATACAGACAGAACTATCAAGACAGAAACAGATCAAGTAGACAGATTTCCAAACTGTCCAACCATAACATCCATACCCAATCAACATCTGGGTTTCAACATCTGGGTTTTTCAAAGCCAGGGGACTCTGGACAACGGCTTTCCAGAGTTTCATCTGATCAAATCACAGAACACTTCTCAAAGTGAGCCCCAAAACAAAGCTACACATCAGGGCTTATATAGCCTTTTCCTGGCTCAGAGAATGTAACAACCTTATTGACTTACTGGCCAATCAAAAAGTATCTACTGAAAAACAAGCCTCCCACCCCAGGCTCCAGGTGCACTTTAGCCTAGGGGCAGGGAAGATCTTTAAATTTACATTCCCGTTACAGGTGGTCAAGGACTGGAAATTGAGGGGAGGCCTATCAATTGGGGAATGTATAAACACATTGTGGTATATGAATGTAACAAAATACTATTGTGCTATAAGAAAAGATGAGCAGGATATTTCCAGAAAAACCTGGAAAGACTTACACAAATGGATGCTGAGTGAAGTGAGCAGAACCAGGAGAAAATTATACACAGTAACAGCTTTACTCTATGATGATCAACTGTGAATGACTTAGCTATTCTCAGTAATGCAATGATGCAAGACAATCTTGAAGGACTTATGACGAAAAATGCTCTCCACCACCAGATAAAAAATGATGGAGTCTGAATGTGGTTCAAGGCAGACTACTTTCACTTTTTTTTTCTTGTGCTTTTTCCCATTTGTTCTGATTCTGCTTTCACGACATGACTAATGTGGAAATGTGTTTAACATGATTGTACATATACAACCTATATCAGATTGCTTGCTGTCTTGGGGAAGGAGGAGGGAAGGGAGAGAGGGAGAAAAATTTGGAACTCAAAATCTTACAAAAATGAATGCTGAAAACTTATCTTTACTTGTAATCAGAAAAAATAAAATACTGTTAAGCTGTGGGGGGAGGCCTTAGCATAACCCCAACACTTTACAGATAGCAAACATGAGGTCCAGAGTAGATAAGTTATGCTCCAAAGTGGATATATTTTTGCTCTGACAGAAAGTTACAGTAGATATGGCACGAGCCAAATGCCTTGCTTCTTACAAGAATTCCTGAATTGAAGGGGGCTGGAGAAACAGCACATCTGGGGACAAAGAATCTCTCACTGTCAGGTAGGTGACTACATTTTGCTTCATCACCTAATTAGCTGGACTTTTTTCCAGCTCATCACATTTCTGTATTTGCAGTTTTTAAAATAGCCTGCATTATTTTGAGAATCACTGTCATAATATTCTGATTTCTGAGATGCATAGCCTCATTTTCATAATCATTCTAAAGACTAGGCAGTTTATTACCATTATTAAATGTTATGTGTTATATTTCTTGCCCTTCCACAGACCTTTGAAGCTAATAGCTTAACTAGTATTCTCAGAGTACATATCATAAAGAATCCTTATGAATTTATGAAAGAACACATACATCACATTGCAGCCATCAGAAGAAAATACTGAGGAAGTAAGGTGGCAAAATGAATCATTTTATGTTCACAGAGAAAGAAACCTCAATTCAGTTACAAGGCCTTAGGGAAAAGTGAATTTCCTTCTTCAAAGAAGTGATGTCAACAAGAAAAAACCTCAGTGTTTTTAGCATTAGATCAGAGGTAGGATCAATATGATTGCCATATTAGGTGCCATATATTCTTTTGGAGGGGGGAAGGCAGGACAATTGGGATTAAGTGACTTGCCCAAGGTCACATGGCTAGTGTTAAGTGTCTGAGGCTGGGTTTGAACTCAGGTCCTCCTGACTCCAGGGCCGGTGCTCTATTCACTGCGCCACCTAGCTGCCCCTTAGTTGCCATATTTAAAGATACAGAAAATAAATGAATTGTAACCCTAATATATTTCAGAAATTAAATGGAAACTCTTAAGTTTTCCATAGAAAACAGAAACCTCATAGCCATATGATCATCTGGGAGCTGAGAATGTGTGATGGGTTCAGAGAAGTACTCTTTATAAATAGAAATAATGGTTTCATAACTTTAAAGTTATGAATCGACTTTGATTTATCCTGTTCAGTACCTGTGGGCTCCCTGACTTATTCAGGGCAAAACTTAGAACCACTAACTAAAACTTTTCAATATGGGGAAGGGTCCAACTACCAAAAGAATGTTGCCATAATCCTGATTTTATTCTGCCAGGAAGATGGAAGCCTAAATAAACATTCCTGAACCAAATGTTGCAGTTGATGACTCCGTAGAAACAATAATGTAAGAGTGAAATCAAGTATCACTTTTGTGTAGTGATATGATGGCAAATACCAGCATAGAATAATGAAATATGCTCTATAAATAAATATTCACTGCTGAGGAAAATTAATAATTTCCCAAATGGGGATTGTTAATTTTATTTCATTTTAAGTTTCTGTCCTAGAATATTACTGACCAAGGTACTCAGAGCAGTTTCATAAGCCATTGTGTGAGACTTCCACAGCAGTATTTTCCTCTCTATGTACAGGATGTGAACATGCCCAAAGAGATCCTGTTGAGAAGACTTAGGCCACCTCCTGGGCCTGGCTACTTGTTGACCCCTTAATGTTTTATTTGGAATGAGAAATCAACATAGTTGAGAATATTTGCTTGACTCAAGCTAGTTTAGATGAGGGGCAGCTCTTTAAACTGGGCCACTAACAGGGAATATATTTACCAAAGTCAAGTCAGGGAGTTCCACACAAACTGGAGAGAAAAGCACAGATCAAAAACCAGAGTTAAGAGTAGACATGGCTAGTGCTAAAGAGGACGTCTCTGCATCAGGATAACCTCTCTCCCAGGAGCCACTGATGAAGGCCTTATGCAAAAGCATATTCCAGTTGCCTATTCTCTAACTTATTTGACACAAGAAGTGGTAGCAAATGTGGTGGGGCCTCTCAACTCAAGAAATAAAAGGTGTAAAGAAATAAATCTCATGCTTGAGTTGTAGGGGTGTCTGAAATCAAGCAATCTGGAGGAGTTACAAGAGTTCCTAGTACCAGGCTGGGGAGCCTGAAGCCTCAAGGCCACAAGGCCCACTAGGTCCTCGAGTGTGACCCTTTGACTGAATCCAAACTTCCCCACCCCTGATTATAGTACCTGATATACAGTATAGCATTTATTCAATGCTTACTGACTGATTACCATTTTTATGGTATGATGTAGATAACTTTTAAAGCTATGGTAAAGTAAATCAATTAACAAGCATTGTATTCCATACTATGCTAGGAATATGCAAAGGAAAGTAAAAGGTTTCTGCCTCAGTAAACTGACATTATAATGAGAGAAGCTACATGGACACATATATACATGCATATATGTATGGAGAATTCTTTTTTTTTTTTAAGCAATCGGGGTTAAGTAACTTGCTCAAGGTTACTAACTTGCTCAAGGTTACACGGCCAGGTGTTTCTGGGTGGGTGCTAAGTGTCTGAGCCTGGATTCAATCCTCAGGTCATCCCAACTCTGGGCCCGGTGCTCTTACTTGCTGAGTCACCTGGCTGCCCCTAGAGAATTCTTAACTAACAAGGGATAGGAGTGACCACAAAATAAAAACAGAGAATTTGGATTACACTGAACAGAAAATTTTTTGCATAAACATAATTAATGCAACAAGGCTAATAAGGTAAGTGGTTGCTAGGGGAAAATAAACCTTTGAATCAAAATCTCATATGGGTCTGACATCAAATATATAAGACCAAAAAGTCAAAGATTGACAAAGCATTCAAAGATATAAACAAATAGTACTCAAAAGAACTTCAAACCACTAATAACCATATGAAAGATTGCTCTAAACAACTAGCTGTTCAAATCTGGCCTTAGACACTTGACACACTTACTAGCTGTGTGGACTTGGGCAAGTCACTTAACCCCAATTGTCCCTCCAAAAATAAATAAGTAAATATAAGCAGCTAATAAGAGAAAAAAAGCAAATTAAAACAGTTATTTCATTTTAAACCAGCAGATTTGTAAGGATAACAAAAAGTCAGTATCAGAAAGATTGCATGAAGATAGAGGCAAAATGACATTCTGCTGGTGGAGCTGTGAACAGTTCCAACAATTTTGGAATTATGGTAAAAGAAAATAAAAACAGTAATCAAAATGTGCAGACCCTTTTCCTCACAGATCCTATTCTTTTTTGGGGGGGAGGGGGAAGCAAGGCAATTGGGGTTAAGTGACTTGCCCAAGGTCACACAGCTAGTGTGTCAAGTGTCTAAGGTCTAGTTTGTGTGTGTGTGTGTGTATTGTGTCTGAGGCTGGATTTGAACTCAGGTCCTCCTGACTCCAGGGCCAGTGCTCTATTCACTGTGCCATCTAGCTGCTACCACATATCACATCCTTAGAAATATGGTCTCAAAGAGGTTAAAGGGAGAAAGAAGAGTCCTTATCCTATCCATATATAATGCAATAATCAAAGTAATACTTTTTTGTAGTAGCAAACATGTGTAAACAAAATACCCTCTGAGTAGGTAGTGCAACTGTGGTACATAAAAGTAATAGAATATTATGGAGATATGGATATAAATAGAATATGATTTATATGATGACTATGGAGAAGCATGGATAAACTTAAATTGGTAAAGAGGTAAGTCAAAATAGAAAAATAATTTACACATGGCTACAATTTAAACACAAAGAAGAGTTAGTGGGTCAGGAAGCTTTCATTAAGTGCTAAGCACTGGAATACAAAGAAAGGCAAAGAACAGTCCCTGCCCTCAGGAAGCTCGCAATCTAATGGGGAAGAAACCATGAAAACAGGTAAGTATAAACAAGCTTTATACAGTATAAAATGGAAAAATCAACAAATGAAAGATAATAGAAATAAGGGGGTTTGGGAAAGGCTCTCTATAGGAGATAGAATTTTACTTGGGACTTAAAATAATTATGGGAAATATAGAGGTAAAGATGAGGAGGGAAACCACTTACATACATGGGATATAGTCGGAGAAAATGTCCAAAGCTAAGACATAGTGTCTTGTTGAGCAATACCAAGGAAGACAGTATCAATAGACTAAAGAATACATGGAGGAGGGAGTAGGATGTGGTATAAAGACTAGAGAGAGGTGTGGGGAAGGACGAGTCAAAAACTATGTGTAAGATGTGAGTCTGAGGGGTGGCTAGGTGGCACACTGAATAGAGCACTGGCCCTGGAGTCAGGAGGACCTGACTTCAAATCCAAGCTCAGACACAACACACACACAAACTAGTTGTGTGACCTTGGGCAAGTCACTTAACCCCAATTGCCCTCCAAAAAGCAAAAAAAAAAAAAAAGGAAAAAAAGATGTAAGTCTGAGGGATTGGGAGGATGGTGATTCCCTTGACAATAATCAGGAAGTTTGGAAGAGAAGGTGGTTTAGGGGAAAAGATAATGTTTTGGATATGCTGAGTTTAAAATGTCTGTCCAGTTCAAGATATCTGAAAGGCACCTCAGCAGAGATTACAGTTGGATAAGTAGATTTGAAAATCACAGATATAGAAGTGAGAAATAAGTCCATGAGAGCTGATGAGATAAACTGAAGTAGTAAAAAGGACCCAGGACTGAGTCCTGGGGGACCCAGGTCTGAGTCCTGGGGGACCCAGGTGTTACCTAGATCTTGTTTCACCTTCATTTTCATTTATATAAGATGATAAGAGGTAGGGTACTATGGGGGTGAAATATTGTCGGAATTAATGTATATGGTAATTGGCTTTGCTGAACTTTCCCCTCCCCCTGCCACTTTCTGTATTCATCTCTGTTATAAGGAATGGTTCTCTGGGTAGTGATCAGAAAAGTTATATTCAGGAATCAATGTGAGGTAAAAACAAAAGATATTAATAGTTTAATTTTACATATTGCCTATTACTTTCTTATGTCTTCTTTGAGGATATCTTTAATGTGTCAAAGACCACTATCATAAAGATTTTAAAGAGATGACAAAGTAGTTATATGAATTAATGGTTGCTGCTATCTTCTCAGTAACATTTTGAGTTTTGGATAATAATAAAAATTATTTTTTGTTCTATTCTTTTGCAATCTTCCTCTCTTATAGATATCTTGGAATCAAAACCCAAAGGACTTCAAATCATTTTTACTAATTGTAAAATCAAGAATGTCCCAGTATAATTATTTTCAACAAAACTGCTTGGGGCAGGGGGAGGCACAGGGTTATAGCGGGGTCCACAGCCTCCAAAAAAAACCAAGAAATACATAAAATCTACAGTAATAATTATAATAATTGAAGTATAAAGAGATAAACAAGGGAAATAATTCCAAACATGGTAAGTCTTGTTAAGTAACATTAGGGGGTTAAATTACCTAAAAGCTCCTATCCATTATAGCCTCAACCCATTCACCACAGCATGCTAACACACCCCAAAAAAACAGTCCTGTTTCAAATTTTTGCTGGGGTGTTTTACCCATACTTCTTATAGAAGCAACTACATTTGAGCCCCCCATCCATACTGTGTAACATGTAGAAAACACTGGACTTTCCAAGGTAAATTATAGAAAAGGTGTGCAACTATGTGGGAGGTAGGAGGGAATGACATGGCTGACTTAAAAGGGAAATATCTGGAATCCAGCTACCATACTGTACCTGAGGAGTTTACTAGGCAGTAAACCAGCTGAACTTGTACATCTTCTCCGTTTAAAAAGGTTCCCAACACTGGATAGGTGAGCAAAAGCAATCATCCATGCCACAGGAATGGAAAGGGGATGAGCTCAAACACTATGGAAAAAAGTTTAATATAAACTACTGAGAATAGAAGAGGAAAAAATGAAAGATGAAAAAGTCCAAGAGGCAAAGCCTCACCTCAAATCATAGAAACTATCAGTGGGAATTGTATAAAAAGAAGGAAGCATTAGCAGACATGGCGAGGTGCGTCCAAGTGAAACTTCAGCAAATGGTGAAGGCATGCAGAGATTAAAAGAGAGACACTGAAAAGTAAAAGAAGAAAACCTTCCATACTAAGAGGAGAGAGAAGGAGACAGGGGGCAAAAGAAGAACAAAGTAGGAGGGAGGAAAAGATCTAAGCAACATATCATATCAGTGACTGTTTATTCAATGTTCCAAAACCATAGTCCCTTATGTCTCCAAAAGAGGGGGTTGCATTTTCTCAGCTCCTCTTTGAAGCCAAGCATAGTGATTAACAGAGGTCTATAAAAGAGTGGCATGTGAATGTAATAGAATATTTACGGTGCCACAAGAAACAACGAATAAGAAGAATTCAGTGAAGCATGGGGATATGATAAAGTGACAAGTGGATGCAGAATACAGTAAACAGAATAGGAAAAGAATACACACAACTTGAACAACATAAAAGGAAATAACTGAAGTTGAAGATTAATGACTAAATAGGTCTGAACGCTGAAAGAAGTATATAGCCTAGGGGTGGCTAGGTGGCACAGCGAATAGAGCACCAGCCCTGGAATCAGGAGGACCTGAGTTCAAATCTGGCCTCAGATACTTAACCCAAAAACTAGCCATGGGACCTTGGGCAAGTCACTTAACCCCAATTGCCCTCCAAAAAAAGGCAAAAAACCCCCCAACTTTAAGAAGTATATACCCTTCTAAGGACATGACTTTATGTGTATAAGGTGGGGTCCATTTGTTACAAAGTTTGCATTCTGAAATATTTCTGATTTCACTGATGCAAGAACTACTTCAACCGACACAGACCACAACTTCTTCAGTTTCTTGAGTTGCCACACCCCTCACTCGAAAAAATCTGCCCTGTAATGAACATGATGAGGAGACTTTGAAACTTGCCAGGCTGGTCCTTGAATAACAGACACAAAGTCATTGTCAAACAGCCTGTACTAAAAGCCTTTCCAGTAGTACTGGCAAAAATCTTGAAGCTCCTTGAATGTCAAAAGCATGGTCTTTGAGAATCCAGTCACCTTCTATGCTATGGTGAGGCTTCATAAAAGGCAGTTACTAAATTCCAATGCAATTTAAAAAGCAATAAATAATTCTTCAGGTTGGATTCAGAGGTGGAAAGAGAAGATATTAATGATTTAATATACACTAGTCATGAATACTAAAGTCCCTACCACTTAGAAACTATTAGTTTGCAGTCTAAGGAAAGCAACTTTGGACTAAAGCCCAGAGGTAAAAACATTATTTTCCTTGTTATTTGGAAAATGCCCTTCTGTGAGCAGTAATCAACTCAAGTACTGCATACAATCAATATATTGATGTCATGCTTCTCTAAACTGGTACAATATAATTTTAACAAATAAAAAAATAAGTCTTTGCATTTACTTTAATGAGCTTGATTCTTACTTTTGCTGGTGACATGGAAAACTAATAGCTGGGTCAATAGAATGTCTGTATGGCAATTATCATGCCACTTCTCTGTTCCTATATGCTTCTCATGTTACATTTTAATGTGTTTCTGTTTAAGTCAATTCAATATAACAGTAGTAAAAGGCATGAAGCTGATTTATTCTGGATTTACTTACAAATAAACTGGAAAACTCAATTTTCAAGTTCAGTTTTCAATCAGATTAACATGAGAACAATAACTAAATTTTAAGGAACTGCTATTTACAGAGATTTCAACCCATGCTAATAAAAAATATTTAATGGGGAAAAGGGATTATTCATCTTTTCAATATGGATTTTCCTGAGGATATTTTATGCATATTCTGATAAAAAATAAGGATGAGGTTACAAAATCAATGTTGTTTTCACTGACCATCCATGTGGAAAGTTATTACATTTCTAAATAGCTTCCCCTAGCTTTTTAGACAAAATATTGTTAAGAATACAACATTATTACAGTATCTCACTCATAGTAGGCACATAGACTGTGAGAAATGCAGGAAAAACTCATCATAATACAATGATGAAGTAAGACTTGTCTAAAGAGACATTTAATAAAAGGTCTCAATTAGATAACATGAGAAATGCAGTTGCATTACCTTCAATTATGCTATATATTTCAAACGAAGATACAAACAGAAAATGAGTTAATGGCCACAATTGCCAATAAGCACAAAATTTATAATCATTTTGCAAATTGTACTAGAGCTATCAGTGTCCTTTATTTTTTTCTTTTCCTCTTTGAAATGATTTCCCTCATTTTAAAGCTATTCTCCATGTTCTTCTTTTCAGGAAACCACACTGTGCTTGGTCTCCTCTGACCTATCAGAACTCTCCTCAGTTTCCTTTGCTGGATTGTCATTTGGAGTCCAGACCATGCTTTTTAACCATGGGTGTTCCACAAAGTTCTGTCCTGGGCCCTCTTCTCTTCTCCCTCTAGACTACTTCACTTTTTGCTGAACTTCAATCTCACAGTTGCAGCTGCCTTTAAGTCATCTCACACTAGATGTCTAGTATACATCTCAAATTCAATATGTACAAAACAGAAATTGCTATCTTTATTCCCAACTTCCCCCTTTCCAAACTCCTCTATTACTATACAGGGTAACACAATCCTCTCAGACCCCTAGGCTTGAAACTTAGTCATCATCCTTGACTCTCTCACACGCTATATCCAATCTATTGTCCAAGTACTATTGAATTTACCTTTATGGCATAATTTGAATACTCCCTCTTCTCTCCTCTGGCACTGGCACCACTCTAGTACAGGCCCTCATAACCTCACACCCAGACTATTGCAATAACCTGGTGGGTCTTCATGTCTAAAATCTCTCCAAACTAATATCCATCTTCCATTCAGCCACCAAAGTGATTTTCCAAAAGCACTACTCTGACCATGCCACCATCCTTCTCAATAAGTTCCAGTGACTCCCTATTGCTCCAGGAATAAATATAAAATCCTCTTTTGGCATTCAAATCCCTTCATAACCTAGTCCCCTCCAACCTTTCCAGCCTTCTTTTTTTAAATTTATTCACTTATAGTTTTCAACATTCACTTCCATAAGTTTTAAGTTTTCTTCCCCCATCCAAGAGAGCATGCAATCTGATATATAGGCTCTCTATATACATTCTCATTAAACATATTTTCACATTAGTCATGTTGTATAGAAGAATTTGAACTAATGGGAGGAACCATGAGCAAGAAAAAATAAAACAAAACAAAAAAGAGAGCAAATAATCTGCTTTGTTCTGCATTCAGACTCCATATTTTTTCTTCTTGATGTGGATGGAATTTTCCATCATGAATCTTTTGGAATTGTTTTAAGTCCTTGCATTTCTGAGAAGAGCTAAGTCTATCAAAGTCATTCATTGAACAATGTGGTTGTTATTGTGTACAATATTCTCCTGGTTCTGCTGACCACTCATTATCAGTTCACATAAATCTTTCTAGGTTTTTCTGAAGTTCATTTGCTTATCATTTCTTATAGCACAATAGTATACTGCTACATCAATATACCATAACTTATTCAGCCATTCCCCAATTGATGGGCATCCCCTCAATTCCCAGTTCTTGGCCACCACAAAAAGAGCTGCTATAAATATTTTTTGTCCATATGGGTCCTTTTCTCATTTTTATGATCTCTGGGATACAGCCCTAGAAGTGGTATTGCTTTCCAGGCTTCTTACACCTTACTCCCCTCCATATACTCTTTGATCCAGTGATACTGGCCTTCTGGCTGTTCCATGAACAAGACCCTCCATCTCTCAGCTCAGGGCACTTTCTTTAACTGTATCCCATGCTTGAAATGTTCTCTTTCTTCATTTCTGCCTGCTGTTTTCCCTGCCTTCAAGTCCCAACTAAAATTTCATCTTCCACAAGATACCTTTCCCAATCCCTCTCAATTCCAGTACCTTCCCTCTTTAAATTACTCAATATTTATTCTATACATGGCTAATTTTTATATATTGGTTTACTTGCCTCCCCCATTAGATTGTGTGCTCCTTGAGGGTAGGAGCTAGTATACATCTGGTGAGTGTGATAGCAGAAGGGCAGGACCCTGCTGGCTGTGGGCACTTGGAGGAGGTCAGAGTCCCCCTGGTTTCAGTTCCAGGGCACAGAGGACAGCTGAAGCTTGCAGCCACTAGAAGGACCAGAGGGAGCAAGAGCATTTGTGAGACATTGTGACTGGAGACTCTAGCCATGGTTTAGAGAAGAGTGCCCAAGGTTGGGCCCCAAGACAGAGCTCAGAAAGTAACAGTAAGAAGGACCTGAGGCCTGGGGTATCATTATCTACACCTCAGGACTAGGACCTGATTATAATAATAAGCTGCTAAAAATGAAACAAAATAAGAATAAGAATGAGTAAACACAGGAGAAAGCTACTATGGGGATAGAGAAGATCTGCATTCTTATGCAGAGGAACATAGTGGAGCTAATGGAGAAATATTAAATGGTCAGAAATGAAAAAAATTCTTGGAAGAACTTAAAAAGGATTTTAAAAATCAAATAAGAGAGATTGATGTAAAATTAAGAGTGATCCAAGAAAATTATGGAAAGAAAGTCAATTAAATGCTAAATGAGAATCAAAAACTTAAAGAAGAAATAGCTCCTTGAACACTAGAATTACACAAGAAGAAACTAATGATTTTAAAAGACAGAAAGAAGTAAGAAAACAAAATCAAAAGAATGAAAAAATAGAAGAGAATGTGAAATATCTCATCATAAAAACTCATCTGGGGAAGAGATCAAGGAAAGACAATATGCAAATTTTTAGACTATTTGAAAGCTACAATTAAAAAAAGAATCTTGATACAATATTACAAAAAATTATTAAGGAAAATTGCCCTGAAATTCTAGAACAAGAAGGTAAAGCAGAAGTAGAAAAATCCACTAATCACCACCTGAAAGAGATCTTAGGACCTAGGAATGGGAACCCTGCAGCCTCAAGGCTACATGTGGCCCTCTAGGTCCTTGGGTGTGGTGTTTTGACTGAATCCAAGTTTTACAGAATAAATCCTTTTATTAAGGGGATTTGTTCTGTGAAGTTTGGATTCAGTCAAAGAGCTGCACTTGAGGACCTAGAGGGCCACATGTGGCCTCAAGGCCACAGGTTCCCCACTCCTGTACCTAGGAGGAAAACCTACAGGAATATCATAGCCAAGTTTCAAAGCTCTCAGGTTAAGGAGAAAATATTGGAAGCAATAAGAAAAAATTATTTAAATATTGTGGAGCTACAATTAGGGTCATACAAGACATAGTAGCTTCTATGCTGAAGGTCTGTAGGTCTTGGAACACTATATTTCATACAGCAAAAGAGTGGGAGTTGCAACCAAGGGTAGCTTACCCAGTAAAGTTAAGTATAATCCTGAGTGGAAAAAAAGGATATTTAACAATTAAAAGATTTCCAGGTATTTGTGAGAAAAAGAGGACAACTTAATGGAAACTTTGATGTACAGGACTGAGCAGAAATATAAGGTAAATTTTAAAGACCAATCATAAGAACTCAATAAGGTCAAACTGCTTATTTCTTATATGAGAAAATGTTATCATTACTCTTATGACTGTCATCATCATTTGGGTAGCTTGAAAGAAAGGCTTGGGCTGAACTGTGTGTGATAGGGTGATTCTAAAATATAAAACTGGGTAGGGAGAGGTAAAAAGGAATAAATTATCTCATACAAATTAGACACAAAAGGAAGAAGTAACAGAGAAGATGCAAATGGAGGTGGAAGGCTGGCAGTGCTAGAACATTACTCTTATAAGAAATGGGTTAAAAGGGAATGCATACATCTAGAAGGGTATTTGCATTTCCAAATCTAGAAAGAAATAAGAGGGTGAGGGGATAGGATAAGGGAAGGACTTTTAGAAGGGTGTGTAGACTAAGAATTGGGATGGGAGGAGATAAGGGAGAAACTCTTAGAAAAACAGGTAGTTTAAGGTGGAGGGTAGGAGGAGGAGAAAAGAGAGGGACTCTTTGAAGGGTGGTTAGGTTAAGGAATAGGAGGGCAAGGTACTGGGTAGAAGTAAATTAAATTAGATAAGTAAGGAGGGATACACACATGCACACATATAAATATATAAATAAATAGGACAAGAAGGGTAGTGGGGAAAAATAGGACAGAGAGAAATAAACAATAAATAATTATGATTTTGAATGTGAATGGGATGAATTTAACCATTAAATGAAAATGGATAGCAGAATGGATTAAACATCTGAACGCAACAATATGTCACTTTCAGGAAACATGATAAAAGGAGAGATACACACAGAGTTAAAAATAAAAGGCTGGAGTAGAATTTATTATCTATATAAAGGCATGAGTACTAATCATTATCTCAGACAAAGTTAAAGCTAAAAAAGATTTAATTAAAAGAAAAATATAGGGAAACTGCACTATGTGTCTCCAACATTATTCAATATTGTTTTAGACCATTTAAAAATAACTAGACATTATAAAAACTATACCTGCCAAAAGAGACACAGGAATTCAATGAACAAAAATATAAAACATTCTTTATACAAATAAAGTGAGACTTAAATAAATGGAGAAATATTTATTGCCCATGAGTAGGCAAAGATGATATAATAAAAATGACAATTTTACACAAAATGTATTTATTCAATAACATTCCAATTAAACTAAAATTTTATTTTACTGAATTAGAAAGAAAATATAGCAAAATTAATTTAGAAGAGCAAAAGGTCAAGAATTTCAAAAACAGTAATAAAAATGTAAAGGAAAGGGATTCAGCAATAACTCCTAAAATTCAGCAATTTCCTCCTTAAACTATATTATAAGGCAATAAATATCAAAACTATGTGGCACTGGCTAATAAATAGAAAGTATGGTCAGTGGAAGAGAGGAGATACAGAATACACAGTAATAAAGTATTATAGTAACTTTGTGTTTGACAAAAACAAAGATTTAAGTTTTGGGGCTAAGAATTCATTATTTGGTAAAAATTATTGGAAAAGCTGGATAACAGTCTGGAAGGAGTTGGGCATAAACCAATATACTAAACCATGTACTAAAATAAAGTCAAAATGGATTCAAGTCATAAATATAAAGAGATATATCACACAAAAAAATAGAAGAGGGATGGAGACAAGAGGGTGGCATAGAAGCAGGAAAACTACTTATGCTCCCTCCATAACCACCTCAAATACCTATAACAAA
Source organism: Petaurus breviceps papuanus (assembly GCF_028583685.1). Lineage (NCBI taxonomy): Eukaryota > Metazoa > Chordata > Mammalia > Diprotodontia > Petauridae > Petaurus > Petaurus breviceps. The sequence goes on from NW_027187369.1 coordinate 17,547,611, forward strand.
TGATTCTAGACAAACTTTAGGGCTACAGAACCCACAAAGTGACAGAGAGAAGCAAACCTCTGGCTGAAGACAGCTCGGCAGGCTGGCAGGAAGGGTCCATTGCAGCATGCTGGGAACCAAGACCAGCCCTGCATGAATCCACAGTTTTAGCCTCAGGGCAGCCATGAACAGCCCCAGCTGGAGGAACTGTGAGAGAGTGGATCACCAGAAGCTGTGGCAGTTTCCAGAATTATAAACCCATAAATGCTAAAGAGAAAGTGAGAGGTCAGTGAGGACTTTGTGGGAACAGGGGGTTCAGGAATGCGGTCCTGCCCTCTGCCCCTGGAGGGAGAAATGGCAGAGGTGCAGCAGCCACTGCCAGGTGGCTGCTTCAGAGCTCCTGACCTGCAGATTGTAGGGGGACCAAGCAACCAATCTGAGGGGTAATCACTCTTGTTTTAACCTGCTTGGATATGGATTGCTGTCTAGCGTGGAGGACCTGGGGTGTGTGACCAGTGTGCCAGAGCCAGTGGAGGCTTCTAAAAGGGCAGCCAACGAATACCTCTGGCAGCTGAGAAAACCCCAGCAATTTGGGACAAAGCTCTGCTCTCTGGAAGCAGAGTTCTACTGTGGCAAAAAGATCAAAAGTCAAATAATTGAATGGCAAAATGAACAAGCAAAGGAAGCAAAACAAGCACAGCAATCCTACTTTGGACTCCTTTTTTGGGGATAAAAAAGGATCAAAACATGGAACAGGAGGAAAACAGTGAAGTCAGAACTCCTGCACCAAAAGCTTCCAAGAAAAAATATGAATTGGCTACAGGCCATAGAGGAGCTTAAAAAGGATTTTGAAAACCAAATAAGAGAATTGGAGGAAAAATTTGGAAGAGAAATGAGAATGATGCAAGAAAATCAGGAAAAGAGAGTAAAAAACCTGACTGAAGAAAATAGCACCTTAAAAATATACTAACTGGGGAGGCTAGGTGGCACAGTAATAGAGCACCAGTCCTGGAGTCAGGAGGACCTGAGTACAAATCCGACCTCTGTAGCAGCAAGCACCCCAAGCGTCCTCAGGGTTTGCAGCTACCACA
>NW_027187369.1:17548690-17624909 GCF_028583685.1 Petaurus breviceps papuanus
TTAGCCTAGGGGCAGGGAAGATCTTTAAAATTTACATTCGCATTACAGCCTCAGACACTTAACACTTACTAGCCATGTGACCTTGGGCAAGTCACTTAACCCCTGCCCTCCCCCCTCCAAAAAAGCAAATAAATAAATATTAAAAAAAATAGACTGACTCAAATGGCAAAAGAGGCTCAAAAAGGCAATGAGGAGAAGAATGCCTTAAAAAGCCAAATTTGCCATATGGATAAAGGATCCCAAAAGTTCACTGAAGAGAATCATTCCTTCAGAATTACATTGGAGAATGGAAGCTAGTGACTTTATGAGATATCAAGATACTATTTAACAGATGCAAACAAATGAAAAAATGAAAGGCAATGTGAAATATCTCATTGGAAAAACCACAGACCTGGAAAATAGATCCAGGAGAGATAATTTAAAAACTATTGGACTACCTGAGAGCCATGATCAAAGAAAGAACCTAGAAATCATCCTTCAAGAAATTCTCAAGGAAAACTGCCCTCATGTTTTAGAACCAGAGGGCAAAACAGAAGTTGAAAGAATCCACCAATCACTTCTTGAAAAAGATATCAAAAAGAAAACTCCTAAGAATATTATGGCCAGGTTCTGGAATTCCCAGATCAAGCAGCCAAGAAGAAACAATTTAATATTGTAGAAATACAATCAGGATAGCACAGGATCTGATAGCTTCTACATTGAGGTACCAAAGGGCTTGGAATATGATATTTCAGAGGTCAAAGGAGCTGGGATTAAAACCAAGAATCACCTACCCAGCAAAACTGAGTATCATGTTTCAAGGGAAAACATGGTAATTCAATGGAATAGAGGACTTTCAAGCATTCTTGATGAAAAAACCAGACTTGAATAGGAAATTTGACATTCAGGTACAAGAAGCAAGAGAAGCATGAGAAGGTAAACAGGGAAAAGAAATTATAAGGAACTTATCAATGTTGAACTATTTACATTCCTACATGGAAAAACGATAATTGCAACTAATGAAACTTTTCTCAGTATGAGAATAATTGGAGGGAATATAAAAGTGTATGTATGTGTGTATATATATATATATATATATATATGTACACATACATATATATGTATATTTAGGAGGGTATATGGGTGTATGAATACATATGTGAATGTGTGTACATATGTGTACAGGTATACATAGACAGTAGGCACAGGACCAATTGAATAGGAAGGGATGATACTTCAAAGGTGAAATTGAGAAACTGAGTGAGAGAGGAATATATTGAGAGGCGATGGGAGAGACAGAATGAGGTAAATTACCTCATATAAACAAGGCCAGGGAAAAATGTTACAATGGAGGGGAAGAACAGGAAGGCAAAAGCGAATGGGTTGACCTTATTCTCATTGAATTTGGCTTAGAGAGGGAATGACATACACACTAAATAGGGTATCTTGCCCTATAGGAGAGTAGGGAGGAAGGGGATGAGAGGGGGGACGATGGAAGGGAGGACAGATTGGTGGGGGAGGGAAGTTGGAACCACACACTTTTGAAAAGGTACAGGGTCAAAGTAGAGAATAGAACAAGTGGGGGGCGGAATAGGATGGAGGGAAATATAGTCAGTTTTTCACAATATATTCACTATGGAAATGTTTTGCGTAGTTACACATGTACAATCTATATTGAATTTCTTATCTTCCTAGTAAGGGTGAGTGACGAGGGAGGAAGGGAAAAAATCTGGAATTCAAAGTTTTAAAATCAAATGTTTAAAAAAATATTATTTTTTTTACATGCAACTGATAAATAAGATATACAGGCACGGGGGTATAGAGATCCATCTTGCCCTACTGCAAAGTCAGAGGGAGATGGGGGAGGATATAGGAAAGAACAGATTGGGGAAGGGGGTATTCAGTGGGACCACTATTTTGGGGTGCTGTTTATGGGAAAGATGGGGAGAAAATTTGTAGCTCAAAATCTTGTGGAAATGAATGATGTAAACTAAAAATAATCATATAATTTAATTTACAAAAAAAAAAATCTCCAATGCTATACAAGTGGAAGAGCTTTCTGATCTATTAGCCATGGGTCCTGGGGATTATTCCAGCTTTATTGACCAAATTAACTATTGTTTGATTGATTGATTGGTTGACTGAGAGGTCATACATGTCTAGCCATACCCAGCTAGCAAAGAGTATCTGAAGAAGTCCTCTGATTAAAAAATAAATAGAAAAAAAATTAAAAAAAAGAAAATTAGAAGAACTTGAATCATATTACCTAGCAGTCTTATGGATAGGAAAATAATATATGAAGAAACAAGAGACAGAAAGCATTAGTCATGGATAAAATGGATAATTTCTATTATAGTAAATTAAAAATATCTTGTATATATAAAACCAACACAGCCAAGATTATAATGGAAGTGGAAAATTGGAGGAAAAACTTTTATAGACAATCTCTCAGATAAAGGTCTCACTTCTCAAATATATTAAGAACTTTGTCAAATTTATAAGAATATGAGTACTATCCCAATTAAATTGTCAAGGGACATGAATAGGCAGTTTTTCAATGAAGAAATCAAAACTACACATAATCATATGACAAATGTGCTAAATCTTTATGGAATAGAGAAATGAAAATTAAAACAACCTTGAGATATCATCTTATACCTGTCAGATTGGCTAAAATGGCAGATGTCCTTTAATTGGGAAATTGCTTAAAAAAAGTGGTGATATATAATTCAAATGGGATTCTACTGTGATTTAAGAAATGATAAGGTGGTTTATTTAGTAAAACATTGAAAGGTTTGGTCTTATGCAGGAAGATGCTATCCACCTCCAGAGAAAGAACAGGAAAATAAAAAATATATATATACTATGATCTTACAAATATGTCTCTCTCTCTTTCTCTCTATAAAGTATATGCATGTAGGTATATGTACATATATGTGTTTGTATGTTTACAGATATGAATGTTTTATGTATATGTGTGTGTGCATATACATATATGTATATGCACACACATCTATATAGAAATTTAATTATAGCCATCTCTAAGGTGGGGTGGAGAGGGAGGAAGGGGTAAAAGTGCACAGCAAAGAACAAAAGAAAATCTAGAAGGAAGCACAGAAAAGCTGGGTAATTTTGAAAACAATGTGTAGTATTTATTACATAAGTTTTTTTAAAAAGAGTACATAGTTTGATATGGAAATTTATTTTATATTGAATCCTCTCATGTTCTGCTGTGTACATGAAAATGTTTTTTTTTCTTTTCTCATTTTGTATTTAAGATTAAAACAAAAAAGAAATTTTTTTAAAGCAATTGGGGCTAAGCAACTTGCTCAAGGTTACACAGTCAGCCATTTCCGGGTGTGGTGCCAAGTATCTGAGCCAGGATTTGATCTCCAGGTCAATCCTGACAATGGAGCTGGTGCTCTTACTCGCTGGGCTACCTGGCCACCCCAACAACAACAACAAAAAATCTAATCTGATATTGGGAAAAATTAATCATGTAAAAGAAGCGTGCAAGAAAGAGATTTTAGAGTGGAAAGGAAAATGGTGGGTAGGTGGTCAGGAAACACTTGAACAGTATTCACATATAAATTGATGCAAAGAAGGAGCTATGAATGATTCTAGCCATTTTGGAAAGCAATTTAGAACTATGTCCTAAAGTTACTAAACTATTCATACCCTTTCACATAGCTATACCACATCTAGTCTTATACCACAAAGAAATTAAAGCAAGAGAAAAAATGTTCTATATGTATAAAAATATTCAAAGTCATCCTTTTTTTGGTAAACAAAAACTGGAAGCTAAACTGTCCTACTGTGGAATGGTAAATAAATTGTGGTATATGAATTTAATATTATCATACTATAAAAATAACAAAATGAACAGTTTCAGAGCAACCTGGAAAGCCTTATGTGAAGTGATGAAGGGGGAAGTGAGAGGAAGAGGCCAACAATTTATACAAAAACAATGACAGATGTAGAGACAATCAACTTTGATAGTCTTATGAACTCTGACAAACTTAATGATCAATCACAATCCCAGAGGACTCATGATGGAATAGGAACCAACCTTCTGAGAGAGAATGGACTCTGAATGCAGACTGGGAGATTTTTCTTGAGACATAGCCAATGTGGGAATTAATTTTACTTCAATATAAACATTTGTAACAGAAGATTTCATTTTTCTTGATTTCTCAATGTGGGAAGGGGGTAGAAGGAGAGGGGAAAGAAATAATGTAGATTCATCTTTATTTAAAAAAATCTAATTTAAAAAGTAGCCATATAAAGAAAATACTCCAAATCACTAATAATTAGGGAAATGTCAAATGAAGCAATTCTAAAATTTTGCTTCACACACAATAGAATGGCCATGATGTCAAAAATGGAAAATGATAGGGGTAGGGAGGTTACAGGAAAGAAGACAAAAGAATGTCATGTTTGCAGTTCTCTGAATTGTTCTAGCCATTCTGGACAGTCAACTGTAATTAGGCCCAAAGATTTACTAAACCATGCATACTCTTTGACCTAGAGATACCAATATAAAGGCTATATTCCAAAAAGAGAAAAGGAGCCATGTTTACAAAAGTCTTTATACCATTTCTTTTTAGGGAGGCCAAGACCTAAAAACTAAGGGGACATTCATCAATTGGAGAATGGCTTAATCAGTGATCTTTTATAAAAGTAACAGATTATTACTATGTTTTTAAGAAATGGTGAAAGGGATGACTTTCTGAGAAACCTGTAAAGACTGAATGAACCAATGCAAGGTAAAGTGAGCATAATTAGGAGAACAATTTATATACTAACAACATTGTAAAGACAAACAACTTCAAAAGACTTCAGGAGCTTTATCAATGCAATGATGAATAATGATATACACAGAGCAATCATAGAACGTGCTATTCTTCTCCTGACAGAGGTGCCAGACTCAACGTGCACAATGAGCCATATATTTTTTAAACATGGTGACTATAAGAACTCATTTTGCTTGACCAAACATATTTGTTACAAACTCTTATTTTATGTTTGTTTCTTTTTTCTCCAAGGCATAATGGAATAGGAGAGAAAATAAATTCAAATTAATTTTAAAATGGATGGGTTGGACTAGATGATTCCTGACTTCTGTTATCCAGGGTCTTCCAACTGTCTTCTGGCTTCTTTATAAAAGAAACACATATTAGCTTTAAGGGTTACTACTTCATTTCATTCCCCCAAAACAATCTGTAACCATACTTCTCAAATGCCAAGTGGGAAGAAACAAATGGACTTGGCCATTACTTAAGAAAACAATTAATTTCAATAGAAATCTATTAAACAGGCTATTCCTTCTAAGGGTGGGGTAGGCAGTCTCACTAGAAGTAGCCTCATAGTCTTGGAGTCTCTCTCCCCTCCTGTCTGGTATTACATCTCCCACCCTCAACTGGGGTTGCCATTCATGCCACTTGCGTTAGATGTGATTTATGATCCTTGCTCCTGGAGCAAAATATTCTTAGCTATAGCTCTGCCTATTCCAGACTATAATCCTGGTGATCTGATTCTAAAATGAGTGTGCCTTCTACTATGATATCTTGGGCAATGTCTATACTGCACAAGTAGTTTTTTTCCATTTATCAGATTATTTCAATCAATATAATAAACTTGCTAACAATTATACATGAAAAATTCACTTCAGTTCATAGTGTAAGTATAATGGTAATGGGATCTGAAGATCTTCCATGCTCCTTGAACTTGGTGATGTAGCAGGAAGGGGTGGGGCAGGAAGGAGCCAGAGCCGAGCAGTAGCTTGGTGACTGGAAGCGGTGGTAGCAGCCTGAACTTTTTTTTTGAGCCAGCCAGAACTTCTGCTAAGGACTCCTGCTGAGGATTGCTAGGGATGGGAACTGCCATGGGCCAGAGCTGCTGGGAGTGAGCTGCGTGGAGGCTGAGCAATTACTGTGAATGAGGAGAGGAGTATCTTTGCCTGAGGTGGCCTGTTTTGTTTTGAAAACTTGAGAATGTGGGTGTTTACTGTATTAACTATGTGTGCCAACACTGTGGCTACAGTGATGGCTCTGACTTTCTGCTTTTGGGACTCAGTTTTTTGGTATTTGAATAAATGTTCTAGCTATGTCCCCCATGTAGAGCGCCTGTTACATTTTCTAATTAATAACCATATCAACATATTTATAGTTACCGTAGGCATTATAAATACTGCATTGTTGATACAGTAGGTAATACTATGTCAATTATTTCTATATCAAGCATTTACAAACTCTCACTGTACTTTTCTGGCCCCAAAACTTTCTTCCTTTTTCACTGATTATTAAACAAAGTCTATATCTACATGTCGCTAAGTAATCAATTGAGCCATATAATTAAACAAAATCACTATTCACTTATGTGGAAAATATGCGTAAAACATTTAAATTGATTGAATAATTCTGTTTTCATTAGCTCCATGCAGCTAGAAATAGTCTTTCTTTCCATAATGACTATTAGTACTTAGCCCATAGCCATTGTGAATTAATGAAAAAGAGGCATGAAGCTCAATCAAGTTAGCCTGTGACCATGCCTACACATCAGAACAAAGTGGGGTAAGGGAATTCCCACAACTATCACAAAATAACAAAGAATCGAGCTGAAAGACTGAGTCAGAATCACTACTTTGCTAACACTCAGAATTACCGAATGCAGTGTTGGAAGTGATCTCAGAGACCATTATCAAACTGGTCAAAAAGAAGAAGCCTCTCAAGATCTCTCTTGAGAAGAAAACTCATTACCTCTTGAAGCAGACTATTATACCTATGAGTTATACTTTTTCTGCCTTGAAGTTTTTTCCTAACTCCTGGTTTGTTGTTGTTCAGAGGTTTCAGTCATGTTTGACTTTTTGTGACCCCATTCAGGGTTTTTTAATTTGAGAGGGGGATTTCACGTGGCAGGGATGAGTGATAGATAGGAATAGTGATGAGACCTGTGATTTCATTAGTATAGGAAACTTCCAGGTGAAGAAGCTCCCTCTATCAATGCAGGTAGGCACATTCTCTGAAACACAAGGGGCCCAAGAGGGTTAAGTGAACTGTCTGGGATATCATGACCAGAAGTGCCACTTGAATTCATATCAAACTGACTTTGAGGCTGGCTCACTGTCCACTACATTTTGATGTCTTTCAAGTAATACAAAAAGGAAAAAAAATCATTGAATAATTTAACTAAAAAAGAGAGAGAGAAGAGTTCAGAAGGGTATGCTGACATGTAGGAGAGCTTTCAAACTAACATGTTGAATTTATGATTTGTATTTTTTTAAAGAACAAGTTGTTTGTAATAGAGATTTGTGATTTCATATGCAGTCTTGCTTTTTTTCATGTGTGAGGCAAATAGGGCTAAGTAACTTGCCCAGGGTTACACAGCTGAGGCCACATTTGAACTCAGGTCTTCCAGACTCCAGGCTCAGTGCTCTAACCGCTGTACCATGTAGGTGCCCTGTTTACTCCTGGTAGCACCAACCTTATTTTTATGCAGAGCTCTTTGGCTTGAAACTTCCGTTCTGACCCTCAATTTTCTGTTTCTCTTTCTTGTCACTGAACTTTGGCATTCATGAGAAACTCCAGTTTGGGACATGAGCTGGCCTCAATGTAATACTCTTGCTCATATCCCAATTTAAGCCCTTCCCCTCTCTCTCTGACCTAGTCATTATACAAACCAATGGCAAATGATCCTGTGAGCACCTAATTACCTGTTAACATATCTTGAGTTTGTCTGGAAAGTGCGGCACTTTACTAGGCACCAGAGGATTCACTTTTAGAAAACTTTAATGACTTTGTAGAAATATTATAATGTCTAGTCAAATGAGAAATTTACTATATAGTCTATTTTTACCTTATAGTAATGAAACCAAGAGAAAAGGAGTTTGTGAATGACAGAAAGCTTACTATTTGGTGTGGTTTTGTTTAAATCACTTAATATTGAGTGACTCTAAAGAGGGAGATTCAAGGACTCTGTCAGACCCAAGGTAAAATCATTTGTCTCATCTTGTGGTTTAATCTGTTCCCACTAACAATAAACCACTTCCCTTCCATTTGCAATTTTAATAGTACAGACAATAGAGAACTCATGTCTTAAAATGTAGGTTGTATTATCAGCTCAACAGCAATATTTAAACTCAATTCACTAACCTACTCTATATTAAAATAGCCTCAAAAAGTCAACTAGTCAATGCCAACTTGGAGAAGTATATTCTCTGTATCTCTAATCTATAGCAACTGTTAAAAATAATTTTCTAGTGTCTTTCAACTTCTTGAAAATTTTATCATCTTTATCAGAACTATTTAATTCCCTAATCCAAACATGAATTTCAGGATATAGCAAAATATGTGGTTAAAGAGAAAATAGGACAATGTCTTCACCCTCCAAATTGAGACCAATTCACTTTGCAAAATACAGCAAACAATGCAGGGCCTGCTGTTAATAATTTCAATATGATACTGTGAAAAATAAAAGGAATATGTTGAATTTTAATAATAATAAGGGACAAAGAATGAAAACTCACAATGAGAGAACCAAAACATAAATTAAGAGAAAATAATTTCTTTCAATCCACTGTCACTCAGACACAGATTAGATTTTGAATTTGTAGAGGGGCCCAGTTCTAACTATGATAGTATATGGTCTTCAGAGTCACTGACAGAATGTATTACCATGAAAGAGGTACAATAAAAATTGAAGAGCCAGGCAGATAACTGTTGACTGAATCAACCAATCACAGCTGGTATTTCTTTTTTTTGTAATATTATTTTATTTTGAACTTGAAAAAAACCAATTAATATTAACATTTCCATATATGAAAAAGTGAGACTACATATGACATCACAAATCTCTATTACAAACAACTTTCTCTTTAAAAACATACAAATCATAAATTCAACATGTTAGTTTGAAAGCTGTCCTACATGTCAGCATGCCCTTCTGAAATTTCTTCTCTTCTCTCTGTTTTTTCAGTTAAATTATTCAATGACATATTTTTGTGTGTGTTACTTGAAAGACATCAAAATGTAGTGGACAGTGAGCCAGCCTCAAAGTCAGATTGATATGAATTCAAGTGGCACTTCTGGTCATGGTATCCCAGACAGTTCACTTAACCCTCTTGGGCCCCTTGGGGTTCTAGCACTATAAGTTTCAAAGAACGTGTCTACCTGCATTGATAGAGGGAGCTTCTTCACCTGGAAGTTCCCTATACTAATGAAATCACAGGTCTAATCCATCATTCATCCCCACCACATCAAATACCCTTCCCAAATTTACAAATAAAAATCCCTCTATTGTGACAAAGTCAAGCAAAAACAAAATCATACAGTGGCCATTCCTCTAAATACATGATTTATTCTTTACTTTTAGTCTGTCACCTCTCTGTAAATACAGGGGAAATTTATCTTTAGTCCACTAGAGATGTAGTCTGTTACCACATTAAGCAAAGTTCTTAAGTCTTTCAACATTATTTTTCTTTATTGCTTCTAAATTGTTTTCCTGGTTTTGTTCATTTCACTCCTCATCAGTTCATACAAGTTTTCTTTCATGGATATTTCTGAATTAATCTCTTTCATTCTTTTTTATGACACACTATTATTCCATTATTTTCATCCACAATAATTCCCCATTGGATGTACTCTCCATTCCAGTTCTTTGCTATATAAAAAAATGTTGCTATGAATATTTTTATACATGTTGGTCCTTTCCTCTTTTCTTTTACCTTTAAAATATAAGCCTACTAGTAGACATGGTGATAAAGTATATGCATAACTTAGATATTTGAAGGGTATGATAGGATTATTATATATGAGGGTCCCTGCCCATAAAGGTTAGTCTATTTCTTTCCCTGAAAGGTAAGGAGGCTGCTATCTTCAAGACTTGCTTGGTCCAGAGAGGTAAGAATCAAGCCACATCTCCACTGATACAGTTTCCTTCTGGCCTCTGGGGTTACTAACGTGGTTTCCAACTCACCAAAGGGCACAAAGAGCCCAAACCACATCCTGAGTCCTTCAGACATGGTGGAGGATATCCCAAGGTCACTGAGACCATATACCTTTCCTGACTTAGTTAAAGATGGCCATATCTACCTGAGCTAAATGCTACAGTATTCCTATTAAACAGCCTTTCTATACTACAACTAAGTAAGCCTCATTTTATTAACTATTTAGAAAACAATGAGTGTCTGTTTTATTTTAATACTAAACCTAAACTAGCAAGGGACTGGACTGAGTTAGCCTTGACTACGAGAAGGGCTATAGTCCCAAAACATTTTCCAGGAGCATTAGACTAATAGACAGAGCCAAGATCAGTGCATTTGTGTGTTCCACTCTTACCAACAGTTCTCATTTCCTTTTACTGTTACCTTTGTAGAACTTCAGAGTTGTTTTAATATGCATTTCCTTATTATTTGAAATGGTTCCCAATTATGTCTCATATATCAAATACTTATTTTTTCTCCTGTGATCCTTTTTATCCCTTGTTCTGTCAAGAATTCTTTCCCTACCCTTATTTAGGAAAGCTTTTTTTTTCCTTTGCTGGTCTTCTAGTTCATTTGTATAACTTTTTATACCTAAGTCATATCATTTAGGGTTAATTTGTTTTATGGAGTTTCAGCTGCTTTCCAATTTTCCCAATGGGTTTTGTTGAATACAATATACTTACCTCAGTATTTAGAGTCTTTGATGTATCAAACCTATACAACTATATTCAATTGCTATTATATCTTGTACACATGAACCTCACTCTATTTCCCATTACCTCCCAAGACTGCCCATCAAACTTTGGAATAGATTTAATTATAATGAAGTTTTGCATTAAATAGAAGAGATAGATCTTTCCTTGCATATTATTCATATTACTTCTAAATCTACCCTTTGGAACCAAACAGAACAAAATAAATCCCTCTTCTTCAGGACAGTTTTTCTAATACTTGAAAACTGCTATTGTGTTCTCCTGAATCTTCTGTTCTCCAAGCTAAACTCCCCCAGTTTTTTTCCACCTGCTCCTCATGTGGCATGTATAAGAAGCTATACACCAGCCTAACCACCTTACCAACATGTGTCCAGTATGTCATATATATTTGACATACCAGTATGTCAAATGTAATATAATGTAATGATGCTCAGGAGGACAAAAAGAGACCAAGAAATACAAATCTAAATTTTACCCATTCTTGGTCCCCTCCAAGATTTAGCTCTCTTGTTCATACTAGTCACTCCTTTTCCTCCATACAGGTCTTAGGCACTTGTGACCTTAAACCATGACTATATCCTTCCCTTATCCTCAACAACATAAAAATACTAATACTAATATTTTCAAGTGAGTTGAGTGAATAAAGGTCTTGTCTATACTTTATGTATCCAATGTAAGATGTTCATAAGTCACAAAAATCATCAGCATTTCTATAAATTATCAACAAAACCCAGTAGGAAGAGATTATAAAATGATAGAGACTCTACTTGCTGAGACACATCCAGGAATTATACAAACAAAATTACAAAACACTTTGCACCCAAATAAAACAAATCTAAACAACTACAGAAATATTTATTGCTCATGGCTATGCCAAATCAATATAATAAAAATGACCATTCTTTCTAAATTAATTTACTTATTCACTGCCATACCAAATTACGGAAAACTTGTTTTATAGAGCTAGAAAACACAATAAACATTCACCTGGAAAATGAATATTATGAATATTGAGGGAATCAATAAAAAAATGTAAGAAAGTTGGTCTAGCAGTGCTAGGTTTCAAATTATATTGCAAAGCGGTAATCATATAAACAGTCTGGTACTGGGTAAGAAAAAGAGTGGCCAATCAGCAGAATAAGTTAGGCACATAAAACGGAGCAGTAAATGACCATGGTAATCTAGTTGTGTGTTTGTTTTTTAATAAACCTAAAGATCCAAACTTTTAGGGCAAGAACTTACTATCTGACAAAAGTCACTAGGGGAGCGGTTAGGTGGCCCAGTGGATAGAGCACAGGCCCTGGAGTCAGGAAGACCTGAGTTCAAATCCCACCTCAGACACTGAACACTTACTAGCCATGTGACCTTGGGCAGGTCAGTTAACCCCAAATGCCCTGCCTTCCCTCCTCCAAAAAAAAAACGAAAACAAAAAAAAGTCACTAGGAAAATGAGAAAGCAGTTTGGCTAAAGCTTGGCATAGATCAACATGTCACACCATACACCAAGATAAGGTAAAAAATGGGCACATGATTTACACATCATAAGCAAATTATAGGAGCACAAGGAAAATTAACTTGTCAGTTTTATGCATAAGGGAAAAGTTTATGATCAAATAAGAGAGACAGGATCATGGTAGGTAAATGGATAATTTTGGTTATATGAAATTAAAAAAAGGTTTTGCACAAACATTTAGTTGAAAATAGAAGAAAAGCAGGAAACCAAGGGAAGAAATTTTTACAGTTAGTTTTTCTAATAAAGGGCTCATTTCTTGAACAGAGAGGAAACTGAGCCAAATGTGTAAGAAATAAGAGCCATTCCCCAATTCATAAACAGTCAAAAGACAAGAACAGGAAGTTTTCACAAAAAGAAATCAAAACTCTCAACAGTCACATGAAAACAAATACTCCAAATCATTAGAAAAATGCAAATTAAAACAACTCTGTGGTACGACCTCACACCTATCAGTCTGGCTAACATGAAAGAAAAGGAAAATGACAAGTGTTGGAGGGGATGTGACACTAAAGCACTGTTGGTGGAGCTGTAAATTGGTCCAACCATCCTGGGGAATTTGTAGCTATGCTCAAAGTGCTATAAAAATGTGCATATCTTTGACCCAGCAATACAACTACTAGGGTCTATATCCCAACAAGATCAAAGGAAAAGGAAAAGGACATATACGCATAAAATTTTTAGAGGAGATTTTTTAGTGTTGACAAAGAATTGGAAATTGAGGAGATGCCCATCAACTGGGGATGGCTCAAAAAGTTATGATGTATAACTGTGATGGAATATTATTGTGCTAAAAGAAATGACAAAGGGGATGGTTTCAGTAGAACATGGGAAGACTTATATGAACTGATGCAAGGCAAATGAGCAGAACTAGAAGAATATCGTACACAGTAATAGCAATATTGTAAGGATGATCAATTGTGAAACACTCTGATCAATACAGTGATCCAAAACAATTCAAAAGGATTCATGATGAAAAATGCTATCTATATCCAGAGAGATAACTGATGAACTCTGAGTATGGATTGAAGCACACTTTTTCACTTACTCCATTGTGTGTGTGTGTGTGTGTGTGTGTGTGTGTGTCTGTTTGCAACATGGCTTGGATGGATTTGCATGACTTTCTATATATAACTGATATTATATTTCTTGCCTTCTCAGTGGGTGGAGGAGGGGCTGGAGAGATGATAATTTGAAACTCAACTAAAAATGAATGTTAAAATTAAGTATCCAAAAATTAATTTAAAATAATTTTTAAAAGAAGGATGTTTAGAATAACTAGTCAGGGGACCAAGCAGGTAGAAAAAAATCTAACATAGTAATATCAGGAGGCTAAGTCATGAGAACTGATACAAAGGGGTTTGTCTAAAGGTCAAGGACCTGTTCTTAACTAGATAAGAAGCCAATGAGGTGATCTACTATAAAAAGGAGAAAAGTGTTGCCTTGGGAGGCAACAGTGATATATTCCCACTCCAGGTAAAAAAGCATCTGAGTGACATACATTGAGTTAATTAAAGTCCAACAAAGGACATGGTCTCAGACACAAAATATAAACCTCAGTAATAAACTGAAATATTTGGAATGCTGTTTCTAAATTATATGATATGAAATAAAATGTATATTCTTGAATTCTTTATATTTTGGTTACTATTACCATCATGGCCTGAGGTGCCCTTTCTTTTGATTCTCTACCTTCAGAAAAATGATTATCATTGGTCTAAATAGAACAAAGGAGAGGGACAGCTATTAAATAGAAAAGATCATTAGAATTACTGAGATGAACCAGACTAGTAAAGCTCTATCTCTGCGCAATATATTTATTTAGGAGGAAGACTCCGATCTTATGCTATTTCTGGTTAACTAGTAGTGGCAGATGATAGAATAATCAGTTTCTATATCAAAATAAATGAAATAACAATGATTGCTCTAAAAACACATCCTGAATTAATTAATTGAATTGATGGCCTTTCTGTGTGTTCCACAAAGAAAATACTAGCAGATGATTTCAATATATAGAAACATTTATGATATTTGTGCCTTTTCTGTCATATGTTAATTAACTTTCATGCCTAGAACCCCAAAAGATGTTGATTTTCTCATAGGTTCTTCATGCTTTTCTTTTCAAAAACTAAAAATAGCATACTTAAAGTAGTTGAGAACAATATGATTAAAGATTATGAAATTTTAAAAGGTAACACTCATTCAGCACAAGAATTTTGTAAACAATTTAAAGAAATCAGTACATAGGAATAATTTTAGGACTTAACTACTCCTTGAAATTGGACAATTATTTATGACTAGATGCTGAACTAGGGCATGAACTGACTGGCCTGCATCATCCATCTCTCCCCATTCTTATGCTTCCTCTTTTCAGCTGCCAAACTAACTTTTGTAAAGCACAAGTCTCACTGTGTCACTGCTCTCCCCTCTAATAAACTCCACTGATTTCAAATGGGTTTGGGTTAATTGTGATTTATTTGAATGTCTTTTGCCCAGATTATTCCAAACTGTACATCAGACTCTCTGCCTCCAGTATTGTGGAATACAAACTCCTTGAGGGCAATAATTATCTCATTTTTTTTTGTTTGCTTCCCAAGTGACTAGGGTAGTGACTGGTATATGATACTTAATATATTCTTGTTGGTTAAAAAGACATTCTGGAGGCAGCTAAGTGGCACAGGGAATAGAACACTGGCCCTGGATTCAGGAGGACCTGAGTTCAAAGCAGACCTCAGACACTTGACACTTACTAGCTGTGTGACCCTGGGCAAGTCACTTAACCCTGATTGCTTCACCAAAAAAAGTTAATTTAATTTAAATTTAAGAGATCAAATAAAAACATATTCTGTCTTGTGTGATTGTTATTTGAGTATAAATCTCTCCCTCCCCAACTTAGATTATAAATTTATGGAGTGGAGGATTGCTTCATATCATTTTTATATCCCCATTGTCTAATAGTACCTTACACATAGGTGTTTAATAAGTATTTTTGGATGAATTCAGCAGAATTTTACAGTCACTTGGACACTTTTCTTCTGAAATCTTTAAGGTACCAGTGTAGCACTCTGGCTGTCCACCGGCCATCCCTCTCCCTTGCCATATGAACAGTTCATCTTGTGTTGTCATCAGTTTCCTTGATGATAATCTTTGATCCCTATTCCTTTGAGGAGTTGGTTATGTGATGCAGCCTGCTCACGCCCACAATGCAACCCTTTTTCTTCCTCTCTGCAACGTTCATTATAAATTCTTAAGAGATTGTTTTATTTCATGTTTTGCTATCATACAACAACACTTTGCTTTCATGGGAAGCTTGGGATCATTAAAGGAACCTGGCAATTTGCCAAAGTCTCTCTAGCCCTCTCTCCTACTCCTGCTCAATTCAGGGCTTAATTTATTGCAATATGTACTCTGTCCCAGATAAATGTAATGATACAAAGTTATTCATCCAAATGAAGGTTGTAATTACAGTAACAAATTATCTTTCCACCTAGTCTTTTCTACGTGTATGTTCAATCAAATTACCTTCAGTGATTAATTAATCAATAAATAAACATGTATTAAGCATCTTCTATATACTAGGGACTGTACTAAGGGCACTGGATAACAGACCTCTTTCTGAAGACTCTGAATGATCTATGACTTGATTCAATACCACAATGCTATCAGCAAAGAAGAGCGTCTAGAAAGCCTCAGTATCCATAAGGAATGGCACTTCAACTTAGACACTATTCCCGAGTCTCTGATAGATTCTATCATACTTTGAATATGGCATTGGCAATGGGCAGGGTTTACTCCCTAATGATTAACTAAGTTATGGGCTGGCCAACTGATAATGATTTTAGGGGGCACTGCAACCCACAAAAGAAAAAAAAACAAAGTGGTCCCATTCTGCAATGATGATGGCAGAGTAGTAGAATTTTTATAAAGGGTATTAAGAATTATATAGTATTTATACTGATATAAGGAATGATGAGTAGATGGACTTCAAAAAACCTGGAAAGACTTATTTGAACTGATGCTGAGGGAGGAAAGCAGAGACAGGAGAACACTGTACATAGTAATAGCCACAGTCTGTGATGACTGATTTTGATGGACTTGGCTCTTCTAAGCAATGCAAGGACCTAAAACAACTCCAAAAGACTCATGATGGAAAATTTCATTCACATCCAATATCCAAAGAAATATGGAGTCTAAATGCAGAGTGGAGCAGACTATTTTCTTTTTTGTTTTGTTTTCTTTTTTCTTTATCATGGTTCCTCCCACTCATTCTAATTCTTCTATATAACATGACTAATGTGAAAATATGTTTAATAAGAATATATATGTAGAGCCTATATCAGATTCATACTGTCTTGGGAAAAGGGCAGAGGAGTGAGGTGGATAAAATTTTAAACTAATGGAAGCGAATGTTGAAAACTATAAATTAGTTAAAATCATTAATAAAATTAATATTATTAATTATTTAAAATAAAGAGAATTATACAGTTTTGGGGCCATCTGTAAACTTTATTTTGCCTACTGGTACACTAAATAAGAGCTCATTGTCCAGTGGTCAGTAAGTGGATATATTGCTGTCAGGGCTAAATCGTACATATCTTGACATTTTTGCTATAAATGAAACCCAGAAATAAAAGAAGGAAGTCAGCTAAATAAGAGAATAACTCATAGGTACTCCTTGGAGAAATAAAGGAAAGAGTGGTAGAATGAATTCATCTCCCTATTTTCTAAAGCTTATAACAACACAGTATTAGGAACATATCTACTTATCTAGATAGTGGATAGAAGTGATGAACTTGGAGTCAGGAAATTCTAGGTTCAAATTCACCCCCTATACTTACTAGCTATGTGGCCATGAGCAAATCACTTAGCCTCTGATCCTCAGTTTCTACATTTATAAAACAGGTTTAAATACCTATAGTATTTATCTCACAGAGTTGTCATGAGGTTCAAGTGAGGAAATGTTTAAAATTATTTTGCAGATCTTAAACTGCTATGCAGTTGCCAGCACATTCTTCTTCTTATTATTATTACCACCTAGACAAATATCTACATACGGTTCCCTATATAAATCACATTATTTCCAAGGAAGCATCTTGTTGAGATAATTACATTTGAATTGTGTTCGGCACAAAGTACCTTGACTAAAGCAGTCTATGAATAAATAGAACACATTCTAATGTGAATATCATTTACTTTAATGGTACCTTGAATGCTCAGCTTTGGAATCAAGGCAAAGAGAAGAAAACAAACACCCAGTACAGTGACAGCCAGCATATTAAAAACAGAAGATACTTGAAATAGAAGCCGAATGTTTTAAAATAGCTTTCTTTCAAAGCTAATTATTTTCTACAAAATATTCACAGAAAAAGTCATTCCTTTGTTGGACCATCTTCATTTCTGATCTAACATGGCAAATCCACAAGTAAGATTAAATACAAAAGAAACATCTTTGACTTCCAGATCTAAAAGTCTCGATGAATCTACCGTCAAGTGACGGCATCGTGTTTATTTTATCACTGTATAATTTTCAGCCTTGTCATAACCACACAGGAGCACCCCTGCCTGATAGCTAGGAACAGGTGTGACTGACATAATTCAGAGGGAGGATGCCTTTCAAAATATCCTGCTCCATGTTTGCCACCAAAAAGGGAGACTAAAAACCAAACTTTCTTCTCCCTGTAAAACCGGGACAAAGGAGTTGTGCTGGGTTTCACTGGATAAGAATCATTTTTATGAGCGAAATATAAATCAAAACAATTGGATGATGTTGTCTTGAGGAGAAAATTGCATGCTAGTTCATCTTGTTTATTATAGACAACATGAAACAAGGTTGTTTTCTGAAGCAGGCATTTCATGAAGAGCACAATTGTTTTTAAGTCTACTTGATAGAGAAGGCTGAAGGTGGCCTATAATGTTTGAAGAGCATACTCCTAGACTAAAATCTAATTTTAAAAAACACTATTTGGTTTGATATTATTAAAGGTTATGATATGTGATTTATAAATATTTCATGTGAATCTCTTTCTCACATTAGTACTCTATTTGTTTACTTTTTACCAGGCAGCAGATAGTTTTCAGAAATTGTATTTTCCCTCATAAAGCATATAATGAATTCATCTCATTTTAGAGAGACTGAATCATTTATCCTACTCTTCACATAACAGGCATTTTAATGAAGTTCATGAGTAAAGTCTTTCATCATTAAATACAGTCAAAGCAAAATCATATGTATTGATAACATAGTAGTTATTTCAAACCATTAGAACATAAGGTCCTTGAGGGCAAGAACTATTTCTTCTCTTTGAAGTCCTAGTGCCTAGTTCAGTAAGTGACACAGAATTTATTTAATAAATTAATGATAAATGGATGAGCATACTTTTTAACTTAGCTCAGTTGCATTTTCATCACACAATAATGTACACACCTATCACCTGAAGCCATTTGAAGGGTTTTCATTTCAAGATATAAAATCTGGTAACAGAAACGACTTACACATCCATAGTCAAAGATTTAAAAAGGCTTAGAGGAGTTTTAGGTAATGAAAGTGCAATACTGCAATACCCTGCACATGCCCTAGATGAACATTATCACAAACACGTTCGGTATTGAATAACATAGTTTGAATTAGACATCAAAGCATTTCAAACAGAATCAGTAGTTATTAAAAAAATATCTGGGTCATCATTCATTCTAAATCCCTCCCATCTAGTGGAAGATGCAACAACATATATGTATGTATGTATACACACACACACATATATACACACATACACATACACACACATATATAGTCCAAACCACAAAGAATAACATAGCTCACATTCTAATCTAAGTCAACAAGCATTTAATAAGCACTATGTGCCAGGCACTGAGTTAAGCACAACAAAAGTGAAGAAGTTATTCTACTCAAAGAATTTACATTCTATTGAGGAAATTGACATTAGGAAGGGGAAGAGAGAACATGGAGGTGGAAAATTAAATACAGTATATGTACAAAGCAGTATGTGGTAAGAAAGCACTAACAGGGGCGGCTAGTGGCACAGTGAATAGAGAACTGGTCCTGTAGTCAGGAGGACCTAAGTTCAAATCCAGCCTCAGACACTTAACACAAAACTAGCCATGTGACCTTGAGCAAGTCACTTAACCCCAATTGCCCTACCTTCCCCCCTCCAAAAAAAAAAAAAAGAAAGCACTAACAACCTAGTAGGGGGTAGGAGGAGATAAGTATAGGCTTCTTGTAGGAGGTTAATTTTCTTTCAAATCAACAAAACACAGAATTTTTTTCAATAGTTTTGCAATGCCAGTATATATGAGTATAAGCTGTTACTTTATATTCAAAACTAGTTCAATTATAAGACTGTATAATCTTGTGGTAAATCTCACTGCCTTGTCTTCAGGATAAATGTTGATTTAAAGATTACAGTGCAGAATTAAACAAAATTTGATCCACATAGGGCAAACACACTTTTAAATTACAGCTAAGGGAAACATCAAAAAATATATACATCTTTAATTACTACACAGAACATTTAATTTTTTAAAAAATTTCTTTGGTTTAATTGCCCATCTGGTGGGAAAGGATTATTAATGAAGGGGATGGGGACACCCCCCCACACACACACACACTGATCAAGAAGATTTAGTAAATTATTTGGAGTTTTTATCCAGATGATTAGGATTGATTTTACTTATTCAAAGAATCCTGTTATTACTAGTCAACAGATGCAAATCACAGTAGATCAGCTCTGCCTATTGACTTTTAGGACATGATCCACTATTTCAGTTATTCTTCATCTTTTTTTTTCTTCTACTCTGATAATATATCAACAGGTAACAGTTTAATCTTGTATCTGGAAAGACACTAATTAGGAATTCCAGATGTTCAAAGCTATCTGCCTGACTATTCCCTTCAACAAGAATTGGATAATTTTAGTTTGGAGGGACCTTAGCATCCCTCTAACTTATGCATAAACTATAATTTCCTCTATGTCTATTCTGAAAAGTAGTTTCCCAACACTTGGTTTTAAAATTACCAATAATGGTAAAACAGGGAGAGCTAAGATGGCAGAGAAAAGACAGGGACTCACACAACCTCTCCCAAATTCTCCTCCAAACAACTTTAAATAGTAACCCAAAATGAATTCTGGAGTAGCAGAACCCATAAAAGAATAGGGTGAGACAATTTTCCAGCCTAAGGTGACTTAGAAAGTCAACAGGAAAGGTTTATCCCATCAGGACAGTGGAGTATAGTTCAGTGCAGTCTGCACCAGCAAAGGCAAGGACCCAGAAAACTAGCAGCAGGTCTAGGGGGGCAACTGAATCAGCAGCATCAGCAGTGGCTTCCAGAACTCTCAGATAACATACATTAATGGGGTTGGACAACTGGTTAGGAGATTACAGGGGTCTCTTAGTGGTACTGGGTGTAGGACTCTGTTGCATTGCTCATAGGCAGATCAAGGTCACAGTCCCAGGGTGATGAGGAACACTAGCACATCAGACCTTGTGGCCCAAGAGGAGCAGTGACACTGGTCACAGTTCCAGGGTGGAAAAGAGTGTTTGTGGTTACTCATAGACTGGAGTAGGGACCAGGAGAACAGTGACCACACCTCTCTTTAGATCACACTACCTTGGAAGAGCTGAAAAATTAGAGAATAGCAGAACTAGATATCAAAGCAACAGCAAGAAAAGCCTGATGTTTGGGACAGTGCCATAGAAAGCTACTATGATGACAGGGAAGATCAAAATACAAACTCAGAAAAAGAGGAAAGTCAAAACTGCTACACGCAGAGTTTCAAAGAAAAACATAAATTAGTTTCAGGTGAAAAAAGAATTCCTGGAAGAGCTCAAAGAGAATTTTAAAAATCAAATAAGAGAGGTAAAGGAAAAATTGGGGAAAAAATGACAGTGATACAAGAAAATCTTGAAAAAAGAGTCAATAACTTGTAAAGCAAATAACATTTAAAAAAACAATTAGCCAAATGGTGAAAGAGGCAAAAAAATACAATAAAGAAAAAAAAGCCTTAAAAAAGCATAATCAGGGGCAGCTAGGTGGCACAGTGAATAGAGCACTGACCCTGTAGTCAGGAAGACCTAAGTTGAAATCTGGCCTCAGACACTTGTCACTTATTAGCTGTGTGACCTGAGAAAGGTCAGTTAACCTGAAGTGCCCTGCCTTACACCCTCCAAAAAAAAAAGAAAAGTATAATCAGACAAATGGAAAAAGACATACAAAAATTCACTGAAGGAAAAAACTTCTTAAAAAGTAAAATTGGTGGGGGCGGCTAGGTGGTTCAGTGAATAGAGCACTGGCCCTGGAGTCAGGAGGACCTGAGTTCAAATCCAGCCTCAGACACTTAACACAAAAACTAGCCATGTGACCTTGGGCAAGTCACTTAACCCCAAATTGCCCTCCAAAAAAAAGCAAAATGAAAAAAAGTAAAATTGGCTAAGTGGAAAAGAGGTACAAAAATTCGCTGGAGAAAACATCTTCTTAAAAAGTAACATTGGCCAAATAGAAAAGGAGTTACAAGAGCTCACTGAAGAAAATGATTCCTTAAAATTAGAGTTGGGTAAGTGGACACTAATATTTCCATGAGACTTCAAGAAACAATCAAATAAAATAAAATGAAAAAATTGAAAAATGTGAAATATGTCATTGGAAAAGCAACTGATATGGAAAATAGATTGAGGAGAGATAATTTAAGAATTATTAGACTATCTGAAAGCCATGATCAAAAAAAAGAGCCTAGACATCATCAGTTCAAGAAATTATCAAGGAAAACTATTCTGATATCCTAGCATCAGAGATTAAATAGAAATTGAAAGAATCCACCAATCACTCCCTAAAAGAGACCCCAAAACAATAACTCCCAGGAATATCACTGATAAATTCCAGAGCCCCCAGGTTAAAGAGAAAATATGCAAACAGACAGAAAGAAACAATTCAAGTATCATGGAGTCATAACCAGGATAACACAAGATTTAGCAGCTTCTACATTCTACAACATTTATCTCCTGACATCATTACTTTTCTCTGGCTCTCCCTCATGTCTGGAATTCTCTCCCACTGCTTCTCTGCCTCATGTCTTTCCTGGCTCCTATCAGTTCTCAGTTAAGATTTCACTCTTTCCTGACCCCCCTTAATGGTAGTGCCTTCCCTCTGAAATAATTCCCAATTTATTATTTATATTTATATATCTCTATCAATCCATCTATTTATTTATCTATGTAAAGTTCATGCAAAGCTGGTCACATGTTTTCTCCCCCATTACACTGAACTTGCAAGTGAGGATTATTTTGCACTTCATTTTCTCTTCAACACTTGATACCATGTCTGTTATTAAGTCTGAAACATCGTAGGTACTTAATAAATGCTTGTTAACATGAATCACTTATGAAACAGAGATGATAATATCACCCACCCCATGAATATTGCTATGAGGATGGAATGAAATAATGTATGTGATATGGTTTGTAAATAAAGTGGTACAAAAATGTGAGCTATCATTCTGTTATAGGAGAGAGATCAAATAAGGTTCTAGATTAATAGGGATTGGGAACCTGTATCCTTATGGCCACATGTGGCCCTCTAGGTCCTCAAATGTGGCCCTCTGCCTGAATCTAAACTTGAGCCTCCAGGTCACAGGCTCCCCACCCCTGTTCTACAAGTTCTTTGGATTCCTCTTGGCTGATACATGACCATATTACTACTATTCCCATGTGTCCATTCTAGACAATTTCCAAATGCATAAAATGTTTGGGAATCAATCTACCAAACAACAAAACACTGCCATAATTTCTACTTCAAAATGCTCCTTAAAGAAATAAAGAATAACTTGAATAGCTGGAGGAATATTCAACATTAATGACTGACTCATGCCCATATATTTAACTATATTAAGGTAGAGGAGCACTACCAGGCATTGGTTAAAAAATAGAGAAGTAGATCAATCATGACAGAATCATAAATAATGGAACTCAATAACCCAGTGTTCAATAAAATTGAAAACATAAATTACTTAAGAAATAGCTACCTATTTGACAAGAACTTCTAGAAAAGGTGGAACGAAGTCTGGAAGAAATGAGTCTGACAACATTTTACACCATATTCAACAGCAAATTCAAAATGAATATATAACCTGAATATTAAAGATCATAGCAAAAAAAACATCAGGAGAGAACCAAATCACATACCTCTTATAACTATAGGTAGAAGATAGATCCTCAACCAAACAAGAGATGGAAGGAACTACAGAACATAAAATGGATCATTTTGATTACATGAAAATGAAAAACTTCTACATAAACAAAATAATACATCTAGTATAAGAAAAGAGTCAAATAGGAAAGAATTTTACATCAAGCTTCTCAGATAAGGGTTTGCTATTCAAGATATATAGCCAGTTAACAGAATATTTAAGATCAAAAGCCATTCTTCAACAGATAAGTGACCAAAGGAAACAGTTTGTAAAAAGTATAACTATTAATAAACACATCACAGAGTGCCTCAAATCACTAATAAGAAAAATGCAAATCAAAACACCCTGTGGTTTCATCTCACATCCAGTTAAATGACAAAGTTAACAAAAGATGGGAACAGTCAATATTAGAGGAGCTGTAGAAAGACATGTCTATATAAGAGGGTATATGGGCATATGAATACATATGTGAGTATGTGTATATATGTGTACAGGTATACATAGACAGAGGGCACAGGACCAATTGAATAGGAAGGGATGATATTAGAAGGTGAAATTGAGAGGTGGGAAAGGAATATAACCTAAGGACATGGGGAGAGACAGAATGGGGTAAATTATTTCATATAGAAGAGGCAAGGGAAAACTGTTACAATGGAGGGGAAGAACATGAAGGCAAAAGGGAATGGGTCAACTTTACTCTCATTGAATTTGGCTTAGAAAGGGAATGACATGCACACTAAATAGGGTATCTTGCCATACAGGAGTATAGGGGGGAAGAGGATGAGAGAAGGGAAGATAGAAGGGACGGCAGGTTGGGGGAGGTAGCTAGAAGCACACACTTTTGCAAAGGGATAGGGTCCAAGGAGAGAATAGAACAAGTAGGGGGTGGGATAGGATGGAGGGAAATATAGTCAGTCTTTCACAATATATCCACTATGGAAATGTTTTGCATAGCTACACATGCACAACTTATATTAAACTGTTTATCTTCTCAGTAAGGATGGGTGAAGAGGGAAGAAGGGAAAGAATCTGGAGCTCAAAGTTTTAAAATAAAATGTTTAAATATATATATATATATATTATGATTATGATTATGATTATTTTGCAACTCAGAAATAAGATATGCAGGCACTGGGGTATGGAGATCCATCTTGCCCTACTGGAAAGTCAGAGGGGGGATGGGGGAGGATGTAGGAGAGAGCAGATTGGGGCAGGGGGTATACAGTGGGATTACTGTTTTGGGGTGGTGGGTAGGGGAAAGATGGGGAGAAAATTTGTAACTCAAGATCTTGTGGAAATGAATGATGTAAACTAAAAATAAACATAAAAATAAATTTTAAAAAATTGGGAGGTGAGAGAGGGATATAGTGGGAGGAGAGAGGAGGAGATGGAGTATGGTGAATTGTTTCATATGGGAGAGGTAGGAGAGGGCTGTTACAATGAATGGGGGGTATGGGTCAACCTTGCTCTTATTGGATTTGGCTTGAACAGGGAGTGACTTGCATACTCAATTGAGTATCTTGTCCTGCAGGATGGTGGGGGAAGGAGAAGAAAAAGGGGGAACGATGGAGGGGAGGGGAGGTTGTAGGAGGGAGTGTTTAGAAGCAGTCATTTTTGAGGGGGGATGGCATCAGGGGGAAGTGGAATGGGGGGCAAGATGGTATGGTGAGAGTTGTGGTTGGTCTTTCACAATATGACTACTATGGAAATGTTTTGTGTGGCTCCACATGTGTGGCCTGTGTTGGGTTGCTTGTCTTCCAGGTCGGGGTGGGTGAGGAGGGAAGCAGTGAAGGAATCTGGAGAGCAACTAGGAGGTGGGATGTGTAGATGCTGGGGTATGGAGGTCCATCTTGCCCTACTGTAAGGTTGGGGGTAGGATGGGGGAGGATATGGGAGGGAGCAGATTGGGGGAAGGAGTATTCAGTGGGCTTGCTATCTTGGAGTGGATGGTAGGGGAGGGATGGGGAGAAAATTTGTAACTCAAGATCTTGTGGAGATGAATGTTGAAAGCTAAAAATAAATAAATAAAAGATTAATTAAACCAAAAACAAATTATGGGCAGCGATAATAAACAAAACAAAACAAACAAAAGCAACAGGAAGCCTGATTTCATTAAGTACAAGTCATGCCAGATATACCTCACCTGCTTTTAGGTTTAAATTACAAAACTGGCAAAATCAGGGAAATGTGACAGATAGAGTTTACAAGATTTCAACAAAACATTTGAAAAAAAAAACCCATATGCTATTATTTTGTAATAAGATGGAAAATAAGAATTAGATGAAAATAAAAAAGAATGCATAAAATCAAAGAGCAATTAATAAGAATTCTATATTAAGTTGAAAGCAAGTTTCTAGTAGATGGCCCCAGGAATCTATGTCTCAGCCAGTACTATTTAATATCTTTATCGTTGACTTGGTCTAATGCACTGAAAGTGTGCTCACGAAATTTATCATGGGCAAAAGGTTGTCAGGGACCAATGAAACAATGCACAATAGAGTCAAGATCCCCAAAATTTAGACAGGCTAGAATAATGGGCCCAATATAAGAAGAAAAATTGCAATAGGAATAAATATAAAATAATAGAAATCTGCAGTTTCACAGGCAAACTTCTTTTTATGTTGTACTATGAATAGAGAAATTCCCATTTTATTTGGTATTTGTTAGGTTTAAACATTTTTCAAAGTTTAAAAGAGGTAATTGGGGGAGCGAGAAGCACTGCCAACTAGGTATATGAGGAAAGGCCTCGTTAGGAAATTGAGGTGTTTTAAAGGAAACTATGAATTCTAAGAGACAGGGAAGGATAGTGTATATTCCAAATGCAAAGATATGGAAAATCATCTATGAGAAACCACAGTTTAAAAGGCAAATGTGGTTACACTGTGGATTATGTAAAGAAGGAGAATTGGCAATGGATCCTAAAGGTAATAGGAGTCATTGGAGTTTACAGAGCAGGGGACTGGCATGGCCCTATCTGTGCTTTAGGAATGTCATTTTGGCAGTTGTGTAGAAGATGCAAAGGAGATAGGAGAAAGCTGACTTAGGGAGATCATTAGGAAGCTATTGTAATAATTAAGGCAAGAGTCAGTCAATAAACAAATATTAAATGACTAATATGAGCTAAGCACTATTGTGCTAAGTTCTGGGGATACAAAGGGAGGCAAGATAGCCCTTGTGCCTAAGGCATTTGCAATCTATCTGGGAAGACAAAGTACAAACAAGCTATATACAAGACAAGAAGGAAATAATCAACAGAGGGAGGGCACTAGAATTAAAAAAGGATTGGGAAAGGCTTCCTGTAGAAGGTGGGACTTTAGGTGGGGAATCCAGGAGGCAGAGAGGAGGAGAGAGAAAAGTGCAGAGATGGGAGACAGCAAGTAAAAATGACCAGAGTCAGGAGATAGAGTATCTTGTTCATGGAACGGCAGGGAAGCCAGTGTCACTCTATCAAACAGTACATGGAGGGCTGGAGGGAAGGGTAAAATATAAGAAGACTGGTAAGGCTGGGATGGGCTAGGTTATGAATGGCTTTTAACATCAAAGAAAAGATTTTATATTTCATCCTGCATGTTACGGAGAGCCAATGGAATTTATTGAGTAGGAAAGTGACATGGGCAGAACTACCTTTTAAAAATCATTTTGGTAATAGCATCCTGGATTAGGAAAATAACTGTGTGAACAGAAAGAAAAGAAGAGATAGGAGAGCTATTGTGAAATTGGAATAGACAAGACTATGCAATTGGCTATGTTAGGCGAGGGAAAATGAGAAGTTGAGGATGAACCATATTCCATATGGTTAAACTGATACAGATGAAAACATGCTGTATCTGGGTTTATATACAGGGTATCTTCATATATTAATCTTATAGTGTCGTCATTATTATACATTTTAAAGAAACTGTTTATGGTGAGTCAAACTGTTCCATTTTAATATAGCTCCTCTGAAAGATGTAATATTCTGATACATATTATCTGTGTGAAAGTTTATTCAAAAGTTTTAAAGTATATTAAAGGTACACATTCCATAATTCTTTATTTTTTGCCTTTTGGAGGTCAATTGGGGTTAATTAAGTAACTTGCCCAAGGTTACATGGCTAGGTTTTTTGTGTGTGTGTGTGTGTGTTAAGTGTCTGAGGCCAGAACCGAACTTGGGTCCTCCTGACTCCAGGGCTGGTGATCCATCCCATAATTCTTTAAAGTTATATAACAACCAGAAGATACTTTACTTAAAATGCAACAATTAAAGTTTTTAATCATGTTATATAGATGATTACTTAGTTATTATTCTATGTCTGCTATTTTTAATTTGGTCTTATGAATTTTTAAAATGACAGCTGAATAATGCTACAGGGATGGACTTCTAATAATGATAAAACTAAATATCTATTGAGAAGCAACTAAAAATATCAGCAAATGACTTAATACTTCCAGTTAGCTGATACAAGTTGTTGGAAACACTGATATCATAATATGATTACAATATTTTCTCAATTTGTAGTGGGTTGTGGGGGGGAGGTTTTTTTTTTAGGAATTGTAATTAAAACTAGTTAAGGTTGGATGTCAGAATAAAAAGGAATGAAGCTACTAATAATAGCTGTTGAGGGGAAAGAAAGGAACTAGCAAATATTAGATTACCTTATTTTGTATGCATATTTTTAAATGCAATTTACTTGTATTTGTAGAACTGAATTCTGGGTAAGACTCTTGCAGTTCCACCTTGAATTGACACTGAACCTTGTCTTCTCCCAAGGTATGTAAGTACTCACTGTTCAGCCTTTCCCCTAAACAATTCCTACTTCTTTTAATAAATTTTCCTAAGGTTTGATCCACCAAGTTCTGTTCAATAAAGGTGTTGGCACTTATGAGAAATGCCCTTCCTTCAGCAATAGGTGAAAAGTAAGCCTTTTTAAAAGATCAGCATTTTAAGATCAGGGAAACACCAACTTCTGGGATAAGAACTCACTATTGGACAAAAACTGCTGGGAAAACTGGAAAATTGTATAGCAGAAACTAGGCATAGACCATATACAAAAATAAAGTCTAATGGGTTCACAATCTAGATATAAAGATTAATACTTTAAGCAATCTCAGAGAGCAAGGAATAGTTTACCAGTCAGATTTATGGAAAAGGAAGAATTTATGACCAAACAAGACATAGAGCGCATTACGAAATGCAAAATGGATAATTTTTATTACGTTAAATTGAAAAGTCTTTGTACAAACAAAGACAATGTAACCAAGATTTGGAGGGAAGCAGAAAATTGGGAAAGAATTTTTACAACCAGTGTTTCTGATAAAAGCCTCATTTCTAAAATATACAGAGAACTGAGTCAAATATATAAAAATACAAGTCATTCCCCAATTGATAAATGGTCAAAGGAAATGAACAGGCAATTTTCAGAGGAAGAAATTAAAGATATCTATAAGCATATGAAAAAAATGCTCTAAATTACTATTGATTAGAGAAATACAAATCAAAACAACTATGAATTACTACATCTCACTTGTCAGATTGGCTAACATGACAAAACAAGAAAATGATAAATGCTGGAGAAGATGTGAGAAAATTGGAACACTAATGCATTGTTCGTGGAGTTATGAACTGATCCAATCATACTGGAGAGCAATTTGGAACTATGCCCAAAGGGCTATAAAAATGTGCATACCCTTCAACCCAGCAATACCACTTCTAGGGCTGTATGCCAAAGAGATCATACAAGTGGGAAAATAACCCATATGTACAAAAATATTTATAGCAGCTCTTTTTGTGGTGGCAAAGAATTTGAAATCAAGGGGGTGCCCATCAATTGGGGAATGGCTGAAAAAATTGTGGTATATGCATGTTATGGAATACTATTTTGCTATGAGAAATGATGAGCAGGGGTGGCTAGGTGGCACAATGAATAGAGCACCAGCCCTGAATTCAGGAGGACCTGAGTTCAAATCCGGCCTCAGACACTTAACATTTACTAGCCATGTGACATTGGGCAAGTCACTTAACCCCAATTGCCCTGCCTTCCCCCCTCCAAAAAAAGCAAAAAAAAATTAACCAGACAGACTGGAGAGACTTGTATAAACTGATGCTGAGTGAGGGGAGGAGAACCAGGAGAACTTTGTACACAATTACAGACACATCATATCTGTGACACCTAACATTGATAGACTGGGCTCCTCTCAGCAATGCAAGGCTATAAGACAACTCCAAAGGACTCATGATGGAAAGGGAATCCACAGAAATAATTACAGTCTGAATGTAGATTGAAGCAAACTAGTTGCTCTCTTTTTTGTTTTGTTCCTTCTTTCTCATTGTTCATTCCATTGATTGTAATCCTTCTTTACAACTTGACTAATGTTTAGTGTGAAGGAATTTGTAGAATCTATATTGGATTGCATGCTGCCATGGGGGGAGGGGGGAGGAGAGGGAGGGCAGGAGAGAAATTATGGATCTCAAAAGCCTATGGAACTGAATGTTGTAAACTAAAAGTAAATAAACAAACAAATAGATAAATAGATCAGGGAAACATTTTATTACTGAGATGAAATTTACTCTGCACAACTATTGACATTCTAAACCAGTTTGCTTTTCTGACCTTTCATGACAGAATGAATTCACCAAGAAAACAGAGGGACAGCAGATTCTACTAGTGTGATGGAATGAGGTAAGGAAAAGGGAGTTTCAATCAGATGCCCTAATCAACACCTTTGGGTGTAAGAAATTCCAATATATGTTGAGCATTCTGTGGATAATCTGAATGACTTTCAAGAGACAATGAGTAATGATAATGCATATAACCCCCTTGCTAAAGACAGCTAATGGACTCAAGAAGAAGAATGAGACATATTTTTAGACAATTTTTGCTTGAATATCTATATTTGTTACCAAGATTTTTTTCTTTTTCCTGGAGAGAGATAAAGGGAATGGGAGAGAAAATGCCATTTAATTGAATAAAATACATATATTTTAAAGAGAGATGATAGGTAAACTCCTGTTGCTTCTTGTTTTGTGTGTGTGTGTGTGTGTGTGTGTGTGTGTGTGTGTGTGTGTTAAGTGTCTGAGGGGGGATCCGAACTCCGGTCCTCCTGACTCCGGGGCTGGCGCTTTACTCACTGCGCCACCTACCCGCCCCCAACTACTATTGCTTCTTGGGTAACAGCATAGTTGTTCCCTACAGGGAGCTCTCACATCAGGCTACCTGCTCTCTGGCCATCATACTCATTCCCCATATACCAGTACCTTGGACTCCACCTCTGGTGAACTTTCTTCTTATCTTGCCTGGAACCAGCCAGCTATGCTACTTCTGGCCTACTTTCACATCACTCTACCTCTAGTCTTATCAACATCCTCATCTCCCTGGCTCCCACCAGAACCTTGAGGCTTTGAAAAGTGAACTTCTGTCTTGAAACCAAGTCTCCACATTATTTCCAAGGCACCAGAACTGCTACCCAACTCCTTCCTCTATATACATGAAGTATGTCTTAGTAGAGTATAAGTCCCTTTAAGGCACAGGCAGTCACACTTGTTTGCATCAATATCCCTAGTGCTAAACACAGCTTCTGGAACATAGCAACCATTTTAAAAATGCTTTCTCTATCCAGTCTCCTGAAATAGTTTGAAAATTTCATGGAGAATTAGTAGCTTAGAAGAAAAAAATATTTAGCATTGATTTGAATGCTAAATATTTTTTTCTTCTAAGCTACTAATTCTCCATGAAATTCTCAAACTCTTGAAAAACAATGAGAAACAATTTGAAAAACAATGCATTCACTGTACTTCACAACAATACGGTCCTATCTAGAAATTTATGGATTTCAGGGGATAGGTGTTGTTCAGTAGTTTCAGTTCAGTCAGATTCTTTCTGACCCCTTTCTTGCATTTTCTTGGCAAAGATACTTTCATGGTTTGCCATTTCCTTCTCCAACTCATTTTTTCCTTCGTTTTTTAAAAAATTATTTATTTACTTTAAGTTTACAACATTCAGTTCCACAATTCCTTGAGTTTCAAATTTTCTTCTCCTCCCTCACCTCCCCCCCACCCCCTATGGCAGCATGAAATCAAATATAGGATCTACAAATATCTTCACATCTCCAGCTCATTTTACAGATGAGGAACTGAGGCAGAGTGAAGTGACTTGCCCAGGGTCACACAGCTAGCAAGTGTCTGAGGCTGGATTTGAACTCAGGAAAATTAATCTTCCTGACTTCAGGTCTGGCATTACCCACTTAGCCACCTAGTTGCCCTAATTCAGGTGGACCTTGAGTTAAAATGAACAATTCATTTAATTATATAGCACTTAAAGGACTATAAGCCACTTCACCTACTTTAATTTTTGAAACATTTAACTGACATGGCTACATTTTAAATCACCTTTATCTCCCCCTGTATGGCTCTCTCTTCCTCCTCTAAGAGAGATAATAGATAAGACAGATAGATAACACATATACATATGTATATAATTTTACTAGTCTGTCCTTCCCACTACCTACCACATGTACACACAAGTACATGTGTGTATATAAACTTGAGTAAATAGCCAATGTAGAGAATAGTACTGAAAATCATTTAGACCATGTAATGGTGTAAGGGGGCCGAGATTAGGTAACATATTTCTAATGGCTCATACTTAGTTGATCATCCTTAAAAGTCAGTTTAAATGAAAGATTTCATGCAGGTATACTAAGTAGGAAATGAATAGGAGTGGAGGAAGCAGATGGTAGGAATAGTTCAGGGTTGAGGTTTGCCAAGGTATGTCCCTTGATAGGTCAAGGGGCCAAGACCTAGTGAGACAATAGCAGACAGTTCAGATGCCAAAGGAAAACTCCTAATCTATAATGTTGAGAATCAGTCTTACCATCATTTTAAAATATATTTTTATTTATTTTGTTAACTATTCTCCAAATACATATAAAAAGTTAACAATCTTTAAAAAAATGAATTCCAAAATATCTCTCTCCCTCCTGCAATTGCCCATCTTTGAGAAGGCAAGAGATTTGATGTCAATTATACATGTGAAGGCACACAAAATATATTTCCATCTTAGCCATGCTCCAAAAGGAAACAGACAGAAAAACAACAAAGGAAGTTCAAAAAAAAGCACGCTTCAATCTGTCTTCAGAGGCTGTCACTTCTCTCTCTGGAGATTGGATAGCATTTTTCATCATGGGTCTTTTGGAATTCTTTTGGATACTTATCTTGACAGCTGAGCCCTTCACAGTTGGTCATCCTTAAAATATTGCTGTTACTGTGTACAATGCACTCACTTTGCATGAGTTCATATAAGACTTCCCAGGTTTTTCTGACAGCATCTTGATCATTGTTTCTTATAGCACAATAGTATTCCATCACAATCATATACTAAAATTTATTCAGTCATTCTTCAATTGATAGGTATTCCCTTGATTTCCAATTCTTTGCCACCTCAAAAAGAGCTATAATAAATATGTTTGAACATATAAGTCATTTTCTTTTTCCTTTGATTACTGGGATACAGATCATGCACAGTTTAATAGGTAGCCCTTTGGGCATAGTTCCAAATTTTTCCCAAGAATGGTTAGACTAGTTCACAACTCCACCAATAGTGCACTGCTGTTTTTCAGTTGTTTTTCAATCATGTCTATCTCTTTGTGACCCCATTTGGTGTTGTCATTTTCTTTTCCAGTTCATTTTACACATGAGAAAACTGAGGCAAATAGAGTAAAGAGATTTGCCCAGGGTCACACAGCTAGTAAATGTCTGAGGCTGGATTTGAACTCAGGCACATGAGTCTTCCTGACTCCAGGCCTGTGATTGTATGCACTGTACCACCTCCTTGACCAACAGTGCATTAGGATCCAAATTTTTCCATGTTCCCTATAGCAATTGTTATTTTCTTTTTATATGTTTTCAACCAAACTGATAGATATGAGGTGGTAACTCAGAATTGTTTTCTCTAATCAGTAATTGTTTAGAGCATTTTTTCACATGACTATAGTGTTGATTTCTTCTTCTAAAAACTACCTGCTCATATCCTCTGACCATTTATCAGTTGGGGAATGGCTCTTATTTTTATAAATTTACTTCAGTTCCCAAAATATTTGAGAAATTAGGCTTTTAACTGAGAAAACTACAATAAAAATATCCCCCCCCCCATTTCTTCTTTTCCCTCTAATTTTGGTTGCATTAGTTTGTTTGAGCAAAGGCTTTTTAATTTCATGTAACCCAAATTATCTATTTTATTTTCTGTAGTCTTCCCTATCTCTTGTTTGGTTATAGAGTCTTCCTTATCTATAGGACTGACAGATGCATTTCCATATTCTTCACTAAATTACTTATGATATTGCTCTGTTTGTCTAAATCTATAACCTTATCTTAATATGTGGTATGGGATGGTCCATGCCATGGTCTAGCTTCTGCCAAACTGTTTTCCAATTTTCCCAGAAATTTTTGTCAAATGGGAATCTCTTACCCTCAAAGCTTGAATTTCTGAGTTTACCAAAAACTAGATGACTATGGTCATTTACTACTGTGTGTTGTGTACATAATGTATTCTACTGATCCACTACTTTATTTCTTAGCCAGCACCAAATTCTTTTGATAACTGCTTTGTAATATCATTTTAAATCTATACATGTTAGACCACTTGCCTTCAAAATTTTTTCACAGAATCCCTTAATATTCTTGACTTTTTCTTGTTCCAGGTGAATTTTTTATTAGTTTTTGAACTCTATAAAATAATTTTTGGTAATTCAATTAGTATGGAACTGAATAAATAAAATAATTAGGCAGAATTTTTTTCACATTGGCTCAGCCTACCCTTGAGCAATTAATATTTCTCCAACTATTTATACCTCTCTTTACTGGAATCAAAAGTGTTTTGTAATTGTGTTCATATACATTGGTTTGTCTTAGCAAGTAAACTCTCAGAAATTTGATATTGTGTGCAGTTATTTTCAATGTCATTTCTCCATCTCTTGCTGCTGGGTTTTGTTGGTTGTATGTAGAAATGCTGATTATTTATGTGGGTTTATTTTATACCCTGTAACTTTGATGAAGTTGTTATTTTACGTATGTTTTAGTTGATTCTCTGGAGTTTTGTAAGTATACCATCATATCATTTGCAAAGAGTGATAATTTTTATTTAATTCCTTTGTTTTCTAATCCATTCTGCTTTCTGCTTCCATTTTATGGGTGAATGCATCCAATTCACATTTGCAGTTATGATTATCAATTGTGCATTTCCCTCCATCCTACTTTCTTTTGTTTATCCTTCTATTTTTTTCCTGTCCCTCTCTAAAATATGTTTTGCTTCTGACCACTGCCTACCTTGACATTGTATTGTCACTTTACTTCAATGACTCAGGATGAGAGTGTGAGGCTGATGACTTTGTGCAACTCTGCCTCTCTTAAATTCAATTTACACACAACTCAAGACATCATCTGTAATGTTATTAGTCCTCTTTGAAAATAAAGGACAAACAACACTGAAGCCAGTAAAGATTTCTAGTTGGCCAACAGGGGCTGAGACTAGTAGCATTCTAATGTTGCCTAGACCCAAACCCAGGTAAGGAATTTGCAAAACTCAGCCTAGGGGACCAGTGATCAGACTTTGCCCCACATTAGACCTCTCTGGAAACATTGAAAGCTTGCAGGTTGTCAGCGTGAGGGCTCTCTGAAATCCTGAAGTAACACAACACTCAATAACCCTAAGAAATCAGTAGCAAAACTATTCAGAAGTATACAGACTCTGGTCCAAATTCAACTCTAAAGTCAGAAAGCATGCTGGAAGAATGATCAAATTTAAAAAGAATCCTGCCATTATAGTTACAGGAATGCTCAGGCCAGAAATGTAAAAGAAGAAAACAATTTCAAAACTTCTATAAGAAAAACTGCAAAAAACATAGCTTTGGTACAAATTCAACTAGAATTCCTGGGAGAAATGAATCAAAATTTGGGTTTTTTTAAGAGTTTTTTTTTTTCAATAAAATGCTCTATATCCTACATCATCTAGCTGTGTGTGGAAGAAAAGAGTTCAAAATGGAATTAACAGCTTAATGAAAGAGGTATAAATCTTACCCAAAGGGAAAAAATCTCTTAGCATTTCTCTCCCTCAAAGGACTAATAATATTTTCTTATCATTCTTTATGATGTAAAGAAAGGGACAGTATAATGTAGTAGAATGCCAGACTTAAGCAAGAAAGTCCTAGATTCAAATTCTGACATAGTTATATAATCTTGATTTAATTATTTAATCTTTATTGTCCTCAGTTAATTCATCAATAAATGAGAATATTATTACTTAATGTATAGATTGACTGTGGGGATAAAAGGAGATAATATAAAGTATTTTGAAAACCTTCAAGTACTAAAATAAATGTGAGTTAATAGTGATAATAGTAGGAGAAGTAGCAATATTAATGATAATAATACATTCTATATCCAAATGCTCTTATCCAATTACAGTAATAGTTTCAATTATTATAAAACTAATCACATAATAATAAGAATTATCAGAGGATAGAGACTTAATCTAGTACCATTTTTATCTAAACTTCAACAGGATTCTTCTCCCTTCCCCTCCAAAAGAAAGAACAAGATGATGATGGCAATAATTATAATGATAATGGCCAGTTTCATGTTTCTGTACTTTGCACATAACATTTACAGCTGGTGATATAAAAAGTCTATAAACATTTACAATATATTATAACAACATAGAAAATAAAATATTTATTGAAGAGAAAAAGGGTGTGCCCACAAGTCCTAAATATATAAAGAGCAATTAATTACCAATCTGTAATTATTTAGCTATCTCTGCCTTCGACCCAATTCCACATTCATGGCTTATTTATATACTGTAAACAAATAAAAGACCAGAATAGGGAGAAGGTTAGAATATTTGGTACACACATGAAAAAAACTAGTCTCTATTCAAAACATAGTCACCAAAACAATAATGAATAAAAGTTATTTACATAAAACGTGGTATTTTTCAGTAATACAATTTAAGTCCATTATTTGTGCTGCTGTTCCAATCTATCCAACATTCAACCGGCTTGCCACTCTATCATTTTCTGTGATCATCGCACTTAACACCCACACATTGATTTCATTTGTGTTACCTAAGTTTAGTCACTATAAAGTCTCCCCTCAATTTACTCAGTAGGTTAAAACTTTATTGTAGAACTTTACTCCTATTCACAAGCTGTACTCGGAAGCTCACCTAAAGTGGGCAGGTGTATTTCGTTTTCCTTTATTTTACATACACGGCAGACCAAGAGGGGAGATGCATATCTAAATATTAAAACCTATCACATGTTTACTTACATATACTTTAGAACATATGTGCCTGTGATGAATTTTGCCTCCAACAACTATATTGAATATCTAAAAACTTTAACTGTTAATGAATACTGTATTGCTTTGGACCATTACTGTTAATGATTATTGTCCCATAAACACAATAATTATATTATTCCCTAATATGTGAATAATAAAGTTTTGCCATTTAAGATGGAACCTTGTGGGACTTTAATTTGGTATAGTTCTGAGTTTTTTTTTATTTCAGATATACTTACCTGAAAGATTGCAAAGCCAATAATCCACTATTCCAAGGGCTTCCATGTCCTGCAGTCCAAAGTCTGCTACAGGTGGATAATTGCCTTTGGGAGAAAGTTGAGAGGGCAACGTTGCCAGAGCGATGGTAGGATGCTCTTGGCTTGATGTGCCATTTAACTATTTCCTTTCTCAACAGGAAAATTTTCCACCTAGACAATTTTGAGGCTGACTTTTAATGCCCTGTGAACAAAGCTTTAATTGGCTATTAACTGCCCCTTTTGCCTGTAATCAAACAGAATTAAGGAGTTTTTCACTTATTATGGCTTCCCCATATCATCATAACCATGTCCTTTCTTTTTCCTTTCATAGCAAACTTCTGTTAACATGACAGATAGATACTATTTGATAGATAAATACTAAAACATCTGGGTTACTATAATGGAATGCAAGTATGACAGGTATTATTGTTCTCAATGTGATTTGATGACTTCCTAGCTTTGCCACCTCCTGCCTTGCTAATAGTTATATATTCATCTTTCTAAGATTAAATTCTCGAAGTATCTCATTCTTTCCCAGTAATATGAGGATATTGTCCTCCTAAGAGGGTAAATAGAGAAGGGATATCAGAAAATTTTGTAAGGACTAGTGGAAGTTTCCCAAGTGGTTTCCAAGTTTTCCAAGAAAGATATCTAGTAAATTTTGAGAAAGCAATGAAGACCAGAATTTTTTTCCCCCAAACTAAGCACTTGTACACAGATGTATGTGTTTTTGAGTGGCTTATGAGATTGGATTGCTAATTGCAATGATTTACCTATCTAAAACATCTATCTGAAAATTTTAAGAGAAAGAAAGATTAATTTTTCTATTCAGGCTCTCATGATGTAACAATTGAAAATCTCTGAGCTTTCTGGTGAATTATGTGTTCTTGATTTGATGTTCTTCTTGTAGCTCTATTAATGAAATTAGAAGCATAAGGCTTGAGCTAGAATGTAGTATTAAATTGTATTGAGTTTCGTTAATTCTTTCTACATGCTCTTGGAATTTGAGAAGCAAAACTGGAAGGAAGAGCATCTTCAAAGCTGTCCTAAGAATGTGGTTTGTTCTAGAAATGCACATCTGTTGCTTCCTATATTGAAGAATCATAAAGTAGGCTGAAAGAAGTCCACAGCATGGGGGCTGTGGCACAGACTAGATTTTGAACATTTTCATCTATATTAAGGATTTCCAGCAAAATGGTGGAACTCAACAAAAGACTTTGTTCTCTCTTCCCTCGTGTGCTGTTACCAAATGGGACTGTCCCCTGAAAATTCCCTCAATGTGCTGGCCATAAGAAATAAGGCTTTACTCTGCTCACTTTTTGCAACTACTGATACTCTATCACTGCTATCAATCCTAGCATTACTGCCCATAGCCCTCTTTTATCACAGCTGGGTACTGAATAATGCTGTCCTTACACTTCATAGTCATTATCTGTTCACTGGGTCCCACAGATTTTAGATCTGTCACCAATTCTACCAAAGCACCACCAAATCATGGGTGCCTGTTCTTGAAAATATATCTTTGTGTTAAAATGATTGTTGTAAAATCACTAGAGTTAGTAAGGAGAACTTGTCCAGCATGTCACAGATGTTACGTCTGTCACCAATTCTACCAAAGCACCACCAAATCATGGGTGCCTGTTCTTGAAAATATATCTTTGTGTTAAAATGATGGTTGTAAAATCACTAGAGTTAGTAAGGAGAACTTGTCCAGCATGTCACAGATGTTAGATCTGTCACCAATTCTACCAAAGCACCACCAAATCATGGGTGCCTGTTCTTGAAAACATATCTTTGTGTTAAAATAATGGTTGTGAAATCACTAGAGTTAGTAAGGAGAACTTGTCCAGCATGTCACCTCAAGAAATGTCTCCAGGTTGGTATGGATAGAAGTAAGAGAGTTATTAGTCTGGGAATACCAATGAATACTTTAGATGAAGAAAAGTCCCCAAACTTAGAGGCTGAGGTCTTTGGAAACTTTCACTACTTAATTACAGGCATCAAAAAACCAATTAGTAGAAACTAGACAGTTGACTAGCTCCATAGAGTCAGAGACTTTTTGGGAGAACTGGTAATAAAAACCCTGGACCAATAGTGATGCCTGCACCAAAGAGGCATGGCCTGAACATTAGAGTGTGGGAATGATGAGACACAGCCAGGCAGGAAGCTGTCTAGGCAGTCAGTTTATTTATCTGAGGGTAAGGGTTTATATACTAATAGCAAAAGTGATTACATCTGGTATTCTACCTCCTAGTACTTTGTTACATTGTGTGCATGTGTGATCACTTCTTGATAATCACTTCTCAGTGATCACTCCCTGTTCCCTTGCTAATCAAGGAAAGACCGGTGAGCCAATCACCCTGAGCAACAATGAGTCCTCATGAAGAGCAACCTAGGGAAATCCTGACCCAGATTCTACCCGTGACTGGACTGGCTCAGTGCTGGACATCTACATAATAGAACTAATCTGATTGTCTGCTTAAATGATCCATAAAGCAACTTATTTCTTTAAGGATTAAAGGGGGAAATTGAAAGAAATAATTACTAATCAAGTTAATATTGATTATGCTGATTTAGCTTGTAAAGCCTAATTTTGATAGCTTTGGGATTAAGAGATATAGTCAGAGACTAAGTTCCTCATTTTTGCCAAGCAGAGCCCCTGATGATGCAAGCTGAGCTGGCATGAACATTTCCTCCTCTTGTGGAAGACCAAGTTTTCTTTCACAGTAGGCTTAGTACTCCCAACCACACTTACTTCAAATATGTTACTGTTCAGCTAGCTCAATGGTTCCATGATATCACAACTGACTGATGTAATGCCAAAACCAACAAAATAGACAGTTTGAGGACTGTCACGCCCACCAAATGCCCTTGTCATGCCTTACTATGCCCAGCAGCTTAATATTACAAATCAACCTACTTCCTTATTCCTTTTACACTTCTCTGTTCATGTAAACCCTATGAATATGCATCAATATTATGAATATGTTGTACTTTCATGAGTATGTATTTTGATTAATTCCTCTTCTTAGACTATAAGAATGCTTTGTATTCTGTCATGAATGTGCTGATACTAACTGAGGTGGTCTTTTAAACACTCTATTGGCATCTGCTAGCCATTGCTAATAAACTGATCATGCTCTGAGTTTTGTGCCTCAGTTTCTCTTATTTGCAGATTTTTATTGTAACAATCACCAATAAATCCATACAACTAACTTCAGATGAGGACAGATCTAGTAACAAGAATATTCTACTAATAGTAACAATTAGAGTTTGAAGGATTTTCACATATCAATCCCTTGATTTTACAGAGGAGTCAGTATGATGAAATGGCATAACCATCATGGACAAATAATGTCAATCAACTGCTAAATACATCTTTAACTATAGGATATACATACAAGGATCGGAAAATGTAAGGATCTGAATGAAGACCAAGGGTTTATTAAAACTCATTGCTGAAACTCAAAAGGGAAAACAAATTTCAGTGGGAGATTTCCTCTAAGTAGTATCTGCTTTGAAAATTACTGGTCTTCCTATTCCATGTTGCCTTCCCTCTTGTTCAGTCTTTTTTAGTCATGTCTGACTCTTTGAGACTGTAGTTGGGGTTTTCTTGGCAAATATCCTCGAGTGGTTTGCTATTTCCTTCTCTAGCTCATTTTACAGAAGAGGAACTGAGGCAAACAGGGTAAAGTGACTTGCCCAGGGTCACACAGCTAGTGAGGCCAGATTTAAACTCATGAAAATGAATCTTTCTGATTTTCATCCCAGACTCTATTCTCTGCACCATCTAGCTGCCCTTACTGAAGAGATGGAGCATATTAAATTAATGAAACCCAAGAGCAGAATCAAAAGAAATTCTCCATAGACTTTATCTGCATGATCTCAGCAACCAATACTTGGAGAGAGAAGCACTCAACAACAATTAACTGAGTCACATGAATTTATTTGTAGACATGGAAATTCGGGATCATGTCATTACCACCAGAAACTACAGAAAACGCATAATCCTTAAGGAGCTTGGACTTTAAAAGTTCAATATAGATTGGGAAGGAAATGGACTAAATAATATAACAATACTATATGGCTTTAAAAATTTAGCAGCTGGGGAGGCTAGGTGGTGCAGTGAATAGAGAAGGCCCTGGAGTCAGGAGGACCTGAGTTCAAATCCGGATTCAGACACTTAACACAAAAACTAGCTGTGTGACCTTGGGCAAGACACAACCCCAATTGCCCTCCAAAAGGCAAAAAATCCCCCCAAAATAAAAAAAATAGCATCTATAAAATATCTTGTGTCAAAGAAAAATATATTAATACTGTACTCTGAATTTTAAGCATGTCTGACAAAAATATTTTAATTGATTTACCATCATTCTAAATCCAGATATTTCTAAGCCTTATAGAGAAATTCAAACCAGAAAGTTTTGTCCTCTCAAACCCTTGGATATGTATCTAACACAAGACATTCTGAAGTGCCATTTATAGGAATGATGTCATAATATGAGAAAACTCATTTTAGGATTAACATTCTACTTCATCTAA
The DNA here is from genome assembly GCF_028583685.1 of Petaurus breviceps papuanus. Taxonomy (NCBI): domain Eukaryota; kingdom Metazoa; phylum Chordata; class Mammalia; order Diprotodontia; family Petauridae; genus Petaurus; species Petaurus breviceps. The sequence goes on from NW_027187369.1 coordinate 17,590,180, forward strand.
TAAAACAATCATTAATCTCTCAGTACAAACTCCTGGAGAATCATTTTCCTAAAACTATTCTCGTTATAGGTTCCCTGCAGCTGGCCATAGGTTACCTGAAGTAATCAGACGAACCGCCTGCTTTTGATCAATACTCTAACGCCTTCAGAAAATGGAAAAAAGAAGGTGCTGCCCTTGAATATATCATAACTTTAATTCCTTCAGGAGACGGGGAAAGGGAATCATCTTACCTAGACATGAAAGATAATTCTAAATGTGGTTACTCCCACCTTAATTCATTTCCCAGGGCCTTAGTTTTTGCTCTTAATCTTTTACAAACTTTCCTAATAAAAAGTATTTAGGCCAAAGAGAAAATGGGAAAAGTCTAAAAAAACCTTTAGATTAGAGAAATATTTTTCATAAATATTTTCAAATGAACTAAAAAAATGATTTTAACTTGCTTCCATACCAGCAAGACATAATATGGTGTTTAGAATTAGACATCAGAAATCTTTCATCTACTGATTACTTCAGAGACCTCAAAATATCCTGGAGAATATGACAGAATAATCTGTACTGGAATCAGACCATTATTGCAAACATGTTGCCTACAATTACCCAGACAAAACTCATTCAAATCAAGTTTAAAAAGCATTAATTAAGCATGTACTACATGCAAGTCAGTATGCTAAGCACAGGGGACAGAAAAGCAAAAAAAAGGCAGTCTCTGACCTCAAGAAGCTTATGGTCGAATGGGGGTAGACAACATATAAAAGAGACCAGAAAAAAGGTGAGATGGAGGTGGTAAAGTATCTTCCAAGAGGGGCATGGTAGTGAAGTCTGAAAAGTCGGAAGCAGAGATATGAAAGTGAAGAATGGCCATCCTGGAACTTACCTGGAGCTCATCATTGGCAGAAGAGGACTCAAGGGTAGAAGGATGCTCCAGAGTAAGAAAGCCATAGGTGTCATCAAAACCTGAGCAGGTAGCTGAGACACAGTAGCAAAATCTAGAGCCAGAAACAGAGATAGAAGAGGAAAGAAATATGATTGTTACCAAAAAAACTCAAGAAGAAATATTACCATACTAAATACTCATAATCTCCAAGGCTTTCAAAAGGTTACCCAAGGTCACACAGCTAGTTAAGTGTCAAGTGTCTGAGGACGGATTTGAACTCAGGTTCTCCTGACTTTAGGGTCAGTGCTCTATTCACTGTGCCACCTAGCCAAGATCAAAATCAAGTGAGAACATAATAAGCAACACATTACCCCTCCTACTTTATGTGCTACTAGATTTGTACTAAAGATGATTTCGGTGAGCTTACAGAGGATGTGTTTATATCCTACTAATAGATTTATTCAACTGCAAAAAGGAATTATTTGTAGAATAGTCCACATAACACTGAATATAATAGAGCAGAGGTTCCCAAATTTAATTGGACTACCGCCCCATTTTCAAAACCAAATTAGTTATCCCCCCGCCCCGAAATCTACTTTCTTTAGCCCTTAAAGGTTTTTTTAAGTTTGCATCATTTCAAAAAAAAATGTATATATATATATATATATATATATTATATATTTAAATGGCATGTTAAATTTAATAATTTATTATACATTTGTGGGGTTTTTCCACATTGAAATTTTGATGATGTAATATTGCACCATTTAACCATATAATATCACTGTAAATAAGTCATTACATGCACATATTCCTGCCCACGCACACCGAACTTCCTGACAATGCATGACAAACTCACCTTCCAACCCTTTCTTGTTAAGACCTGCTGGCAGACTTGACCACTGATCAGATCATTTATAACTTGTATTTTGTGTGTTTATTTGGAAAAAAAAATATATAATTACTATGACTTTAACTCTGTTACACAAAAGATGAAACATATGAATGGTTTTCCAAATTTTTCTTATCTTTTCTTCTTTCCTTATTCTTCCACCACCCCTTATTTTTATTCAATGCCACCCAATACCACCCGAGGCTACTAGTGCCCCCCTGGTTCCAGTGGCCCCCATGGTGTGGTATTACCCACTTTGGGAGCCTATCTTTAAATAGAGTATTACCAGGATAGTGATTTGTCCCAATATCAATTCTATTTGAACCTCAATGAATAGACTGAAAATAATTTTTTTTTCCTAGAGTGCTAATTATATTAAGTTTAAAAATATCTTTGAACTAGGTGACATCTCTTGGCCAAGCAATAGTAAAGGATGAAAACTGGATTTATTCAGTATGCCAAAAGTCTAGATGGAGCCTATGAAATGGATACAATCCAATAAACAAATCAAAATGCTCTCCATGGGTAGTATCTACAAGAACTTAAGCAATAATATGTGGACAAGCACTGGACAAACTGCTGAATCATGTAGGTATGTTTGTGATGGAAATTCAGGATTAGGTCATCATCAAAAGAAATTAAGGAAGTGGTATCCTTAAGGAGCCTGGAATTGGTGATCAATGTACATTGTGCAAGGAGATGGTAGAAATTTTGAGACATCACTCTAGGCTGCAATAGTTTCTCAAATGCAGAAAACATAGCACCTATTTCCCACAAGAAACACCTGCAAGAAATCCCGCAATTATAACAATAATGACAACATCAATAATAATGACTAGCATTTACCGAGTACTTTAAGGTTTGTAAAGAGTTTTATAAATATTATCTCATTTAACCCTCACAACAAGCCTAAGTGACAGGTGCTATAATTATCCCCACTTTATAGCTGAGGAAACTGATTTAGACAGCAGTTAGGTAAAGTACCCTGAGTTACACATCAAATAAGTATTTTAACTCAGGACTTCCTGACTGTAGGAATAGAGCTTTATCTATTATACTACCAAGCTGCTACATACCTATACTACAAACATAGACCTCAAAATATCTTAGAGAACTCAAACAATAAACTGAGCCAGTTAAATGAACCTATATCATTATTCTAGACAACAGTATTGTCCACAATTGCACAGACAAATCAGTAATACCTAAAAACTCAATAGTATTTGTAAAATTGTATTGATATCTTTTGGTTTTGTGTCACCAAAATTCCTCCTAGTATCAATTCCCCTTCCCTCTCCCAGGAAGCCATCTCATATAACAAATATATACATTTATTTATTTATTTATTTACTTACTTACTTACTTACTTACTCATTTATTTATTTATTTATTTGTTTGTTTATCTATTTATTTATTTATTTATTCATTTATTTATTTATCTATCTATCTATCTATCTATCTATTTATTTATTTGCTTATTTACTTACTTACTTACATATTTATTTATTTATCCATGCTTTCATTTATTTATTTATTTATTTTTGGAGGGGGGAAGGCAGGGCAATTGCATTGAAGTGATTTGCCAATGTCACACGGCTAGTGAGTGTTAATGTCTGAGGTCGGATTTGAACTCAGGTCCTCCTGACTCCAGGGCCAGTGTTCTATGCCACCCCTACAAATAATATTTTTAGAGAAAAAAAATAAAAAATAGGAAGAGAAAAAAATCAGTAAAATTAATGAACATATTAAAAAATGAGTCTAAAAATATATGCATTCTTCTACACTCATCGACTTGCCACCTTTCCAAAGAGGTGAGGGGTGGTGACTTCTCATATCTTCTATGGAGCTATTCTTGTTCTTTATTACTTTTGCAAATTTCAGTTTTGATCATGTTATCTTCTTCTTCCCATTTCATTGCTGCAGGCATTGTGTAAATTTTTATCGCTTTTCTTTACTTCACTTTGCATGAGTTCATGTGCTTCCATGATTCTTTATATTTATCATGTTTGTCATTTCTTACAGCACAATGTATCAGAAATGCCATATTCACAATGCCTATGGAAATTACAGATATGCTGATGTAATTATCCATCACAAAATACATCAGGCTTGCTATATGGGAGAATAAGCTAGAAAATTTATTAAAATACCGAAAGAATGAGTCCCAAAACCAGAAAGTGAAAGCCATCAGAGTAGTTATGAAATTGGCACAGGTAGATAAAGTAGAAAGCACCCACATTCTCAAGCCTTTAAAACAGAACAGGCTACCTCAGGCAAAGGTCCTCCTCTCCCCACTCAGAGCAACCACCCAGCATCCAGGAAGCGTGCTCCCAGCAGCTCCGGCCCCTGGCAGTCCTCAGCAGGAGTCCTTAGCAGAAATTCTGGCTGACTCAAAAAGGGCTTCGCGCTGCCACTGCCACTGCCTCTCCTGCTGCTGCTGCTGTTGCCGCCACTGCTAGCCACCGCAGGAACTCTAGCTTGGCTTCCGCTTCCTCTTGCTCCGCCCCTTCCTGCTATGTCAGCAAGTCCAATGGGGCATGGAAGATCTTTAAATCCCATAACCCTTACACACAATATATTCCACTACATTCATGTGACATAATTTGTTTCTACATCCTCCCATCAATGGACTTCTACTTTGTTTTAAGGTCTTTCCTACTTAAAAAAAAATGCTGCTGTAACTATTTCAGTGCACAGGTGGCCTCTTCCTTTTTTTCCTCCTCTTTACCATGTATAAACATTCATTGGTTCTATAATTGTGAAATTTTTGTCCAAGAACCAAGCTGATACTGGAAGAATCAATTAATATTTACATACTGTAAATGTGGACTCACTAGACAGTACCGTTGGCCCCAGCCTGAGAATATTCACAATAAAGCTTATGCATATGGTAATACTATGCTCACCCTAGTAGCTCCATCTAAAATTTTGTAGGCCGTTCCTGTGAAGTTCTAAGCTTTCTGTGATAACAAGAGAACGTGACTTCTTTTTTCAGCTGTGCATCTTTGGGTTGCACTACTCCTCTCGTTGGGTTAAGGGCTATGGGTAGTAAGCATTCATGTAATTATTAAAAAAAATTCCATGTGAAATATATGTCCATACTAACCAGGTTGCAAAAGAAAAAACAATAAAAATAAAGATAAAAAAGTGTGCTTCACTCTGCATTCAGAGTTCTTAAGTTCTCTCTCTGGAGCTGAATAGGGTCGTTCATCATGGGTCCTTTGGAAATGTCTTGGATCTTAATCAAAATAGCTAAATCTTTCACAGTTGATCATTCTTATAATATTACTGTTATTGTATATAATGTTCTCCTGGTTCTGCTCACTTCACTTTGCACCAGTTCATGTAAATCTCTCCAGGTATTCCTGCTCATTATTTCTTATAGCACAATAGTATTCCATTGCAATCATATACCACAACTTGTTCAGTCATTTCCCATTTAAATGATATTCCCTTAATTTCCAATTCTTTGCTACAAGTGCTGCTATAATTTTTTTTTACACAGAGATTGCTTCCCTCCGCCCTTTTTATCTCTTTGGATTAGAACTAGTAGTGGTATTGCTGGATCAAAGGGTATGTAGAGTTTTATATTGCACTCTAGTATGACAGGATCAATTCATAACTTCACCAACAGTGAATTGCTATCCCAATTTTCCATATCACCTCCAACATTTATCATTTTACTTTTCTGTCATATCATCCAATCTGGTAGATGTAAGGCAGTGCCTAAGTGTTGATTTAATTGGCATTTCTTGATGCAATAGTCATCTAGAAAATTTTTTCATTTGACTATAGATAGCTTTATTTTTTTAATCTTAACACTGTTTATATTCTTTGATCATTTATCAAGTGGGGAATGACTTATACTCTTATAAATTTGACTCACTTCTCTAAGAATTGAGAAATGAAGCCTTTGTCAGAGATACCTGCTGTAAAAATTATTTTCCAGCTTTCTGCTTTCCTTCTAATCTTTGTCACACTGGTTTTGTTTGTGCAAAACTTTTAAAATTTAATATAATCAGGGTGGCCAGGTAGCACAGAGAGTAAGAGCACTGGCTCCAGTGTTGGGATGACCTGGAGATTGAATCCCGGGGTCAGATACTTAGCAACACACCCAGAAATAACTGGCCATGTAACGTTGAGCAATTTACTTAACCCCAATTGCTTAGGGCGGCCAGGTGGCTCAGCAAGTAAGAGCACAGGCTCCAGTGTCGGGATGACCTGGGGATCAAATCCGGGCTCAGATACTTAGCACCACACCCAGAAATAACTGGCCGTGTAACCTTGAGCAAGTTATTTAACCCCGATTGCTTAAAAAAAAATTGATATAATCAAAATTATCCATTTATATCTCATAATGTTTTCTGTCTCTTGTTTGATCATAAATTCTTCCCTTCTCCATAGATCTGAGAACTCTGGAAGCCACTATTGCCTATTCTGTTGCCCCCAATGCCTGCTACTGGATAGCTGAGGCTCAGCCTATGTTAGACTGCACTCAACTATCACCCCAGTGGGACAGACCTTTCCTGTTAACCTTCTAAGTTATCTTGAGCTGGGAACTGTTTCACCCCACCCTTGTGTTGGTTGACACTCCAGAATTAATTTTGATGCATGGTTTTAAAGTTGTTTGGAAGGGAATTTGGGAGACCTCAGATGAGTCCCTGCCTTTTCTCTGCCATCTTGGCTCCATTTCTCCCCACCCATGGGTTTATCATCAATGACTTTCTTGGACTATAAGCCTAGTAATGGACTCTAAAGATCAAAGGGTATGAATATTTCAGCCACCTTATTTGCAAAATTACAATTTTTAAAAAAATGTATGTTTCACAACATCATCAACGAGGCACCAGAATGCCTATTTTCACTACCCTTCCAACACTGACTATTCCCATCTTTTGTCATCTTTGCCAATTTGCTGGGTATGTAGTCATAACTCACTAATATTTTAATTTATTTTTCTCATTAGAAGTTTTGATGTTTTCATTTTATGTTTACATAGAAAAGACTCAATTTTCAAGCTATATGGAACAAAAGTCTTCCAAAGTGGAAATCTAGCAAAAGAATTCAAAATCATATAGGAGCAAGATGGACTGCATATCATTTCTATTTTTCTGTCAGTGGACTTATACCAAGTTGCTCTGAGTGAAGCTACAGAGGATGAGATCATATACTAATGCTTTTATTCAACCATAAAGAACCGTTATTTAATTCACCTATATCCAAAGAGCATTAAATATAAAAGGAAAAGAACAATGTGGCAGCTTCAAGGACAATTTTATCTGGATTCCACAAAAGATAAAAAGATTAAGATAATAATAACAATGATAAGAACAACAATAATAAATGATAATAAAAGATAGTGCCAAGTGGAAGAAGTACAAGCTCCTCCCATTCAGTAAACTCCTCCAAACAAGCCTAGAAAATTAACTACTAATGGGGAAATCCAAGAAAAAGTCACACTGAGTCAATTTTCCAATGTGGGTCAACACAGGGAAACAAAATGAGACATCTACAGACACTGAGAACAAAGTCTGGATATGAGCATGTTACTCACAGACCACTTCAGTACAAAGGGGTAAGGCATGAGTACCATAAGCACCAAGCATGAGCAGGTCCATTTTCTATACCAAGGCATCTCCAGACACATACTGTGGTATCTTCACAGGAACAGGTGCCAACTGACAGCTTTGCTGCCCACAACCCAGTTCTGGGTCACAGATTGTGTGGACTAAGAATGGAACTTGTGCCCAGTCATGTTATTCTGATGTACAGAGCAGTGGAAGGCCCTGGGCAGTGTACTGAGGAGCAAGTTCAAAAGCAAGCAGCAATTGTGTGACCTAAACCCCAGCAGCAGAGTCAGGTTTCAGTTCAAACTTCTAGTTCACTCAGAAACCTGCAGAGGAAAATCCAGGGCAGGAACCCCAGGACAAATGATAGCCTGTTCTATTACTCTGAACCAGTCAAGATTTCTAGTTGGCTGAGAGGGGCTAAATCCAGTAGCAGTCTATTGTTTCTCTGTCCCAAATTCAAGTCAGGAATTTTCAGAGCTCACACAGAGGGTCAGTGATCATACTCTGCACTGGATCACACTACTTTGGGAACACTGAAAACTTGTGGTTTCCCAGCCTGAGCTGTTCCTGAAATCCTGGAATAGCACAGCACTCAATAATCCCCCCAAATAGTAGCAGGATCAGCTCAGACCTTCCCTCTAGGAGTGCACAGAGTCTGGCCCTATCATCACGTCTAAAGTCAGGAAGCAGGCTCAAAGAATGAGCAAACAAAGAAAGAATCCCATCATGAAAAAGCTATAATGGTAGCAGAAAAGCTCAAGACACAAAACCAAAAGAGAAAAATTCCAAAACATCTGAAAGGAAAGCCTCAGAGGAAAATACAAATTAGGTATAAAATCAACAAGAACTGCTGCAAGAGATGAAGCAAGAGTTTTTAAAAAGAGCTGAAAAAATTTCATAAATGAAATCTCTTGAGAAAAAAAGTGGAAAGGAAATGAGAGTTATGAAGGAAAGAACTGGTAAGGGAATTAACAGTTTTATGCCCAATCAACAAACTCCCTGAAAATTAGAACATACCAAATCAAAGTCAATGGCTCCATGAGAAAACAAGAAATATTAAAGAGAATAAAATGGCTGAAAACAAGAAAATATAAAGTATCTCATAGCAAAAACAACTGATCTAGAAAACAAGTTGAGAAGAAAACAATTAAGAGTCATTGGACTATATGAACACTAAGACCAAAAACAAAACAAACAAACAAAAATATCCTAAGCATCCTATTTCAAGAAATTTTAAAAAAATGCCCAAACTGTTAGAACCAGAGAGTAAAATGGATATAGAATTTACCAGTCACCCATTGAAAGAAATCCCAAATAGAACACACCCAGAGACATTATAACCAAAATCTTGAGTTTTTGATCAAAGAAAAAAATATGGCAAGTAGCCAGAAATACCAAGCAATGAGGAATCAGATTCAGGATTGCACAAAATTTAGTAGCTACCACTATGAAAGAGTAGAGAACTTGAAATATATTTCAGAATGCAAAGGATATGAACCTACAGTTAAGAATAACCTGCCCAGCAAAAGTATAATGCTACAGGGAAAAATGGACCTGTGATTAAAGAAAACTTTCAAGCATTCCTGATGAAAAAATCATGAGTGTTGAGAAATTTTGAAATTCAAACACGGAAGTTAAAAAAAAACACAAGGGGTGGCTAAGTGGCACAGTGAATAGAGCACCAGCCCTGGAGTCAGGAGGGCCTGAGTTCAAATCCAGCCTCAGACACTTAACACAAAAAAAATTAGCCATGTGACCTTGGGCAAGTCACGTAACCCTAATTGTCCTTCTTTTCCCTCTTCAAAAAAATAAAAAAAAAACAAGCACACACAAAAACATAAAAAACCACAAAAAGGTAAACATGAATAAATAATCAAAAGAGACTAAATAAAGATAAATTGCTTGTATTCAAATATGGGAAAATGACATGAGTCATCTATCTGTGCACTTTATCATCATCAGGAATCAGAGAAGGAGTCTACTTAGACAAAATATGGAAATCATTCTATTATATCTTGATGGTTTTATGAGAAGAACAGAAAGAGAGGAAAAGAGAAATATGTTTTTATTTTGGAGGGCAGGAATGAAAGGAATGTTAGGGAAAATTACCTGGCATAATCACACTGTAAAAGTAGCAGTTTATCAAACAAGGAGAAAGTGGAAGGAATGGCTGCCATTTCAACCTCACTTTAATTTAAACTGGTCAAAAGAAGGAAGATTAGAAACAGTTAGGTAAAGAAATTATTTCACTCAGAGAAATAGCAGGGAAATGAGAAGTGGGAATTGGAAGAAGTGTAGATTAAGAAAGTTATTACTCCTATGAAAAACAAACTATAATGCAAAAATATTTAAACTCTTTTCAAAATGGAAAAGAATGGAAATCCAAGTCTAGGGACCCATCAACTGAGGAATGGCTAAAAAACTTCTGGTATATAAACATAATAGAATATCATTGTGATATAAGAAAGGATCAAGGTGAGTATTTCAGGGAAACCTTGGAAGATGTATATGAACAGGTATAGAATGAAGTAGAGAGAATCAGGAGAACATTTATACAGTGATTGAAATATGATTTAAAAAACAACTTTAAGTTAGGAATCCTGATCGATATATTCATCCAACATGATTCCTGATGACTAATGATGAAATATGCTACCCACCTCCTGAAAGAGAAGTAAAGGACCCAGAATGTTGAATGAAACAGATTTTTTAGACATGGCAATTTGTTTTTCTTGGCTATACATGTTTGTAACAGGGATTTTGTTTTCTTTCATTCTCATTTGGTGGAAGGGTTTGGGATGCAATAGAGAGAAGATGAATTATTGCCAAATGAAAAAATATATACGTCATAATAATAATAACCATACATGACAAAAATGCCACCCTGGCTGGTATCACATTTAGTTTTATACTGCCCCCACCCCACAAAATGGGCAATGGATTGGACTCTATTTAATACCACAGCAAATGTTCCTAATCCTCAAACTAAAAAGAATGAAAAGATTCAAAATATAAAGCAAAATATAACAGAGGAAGGAATTAAATATAGCAGAAGAAATTAAAACTGTGTGGGAACAGGAAAAGGTACAAATCATCTCTGTTGCCATGTATGCTACTTGAGTAATCCTGATAAGGTTTTGGTGATTCCACTGAAGATGAACTTATATCCTAAAACATTCATTTATAAAAAGCAACCATTCCATCCACTTGTGCAATAGCCAGTTAAATATAAGTAGGGTAGCTGCTTCTCCTCAAGACTTTCTAGGTGAAACCTATCAAAAATTATGGTAATTATTATGAATGAACAAAAATATGAATACACTTTGTAGTTGCATGATTTGGAAATTGCCAAGAAATGATGACATGCAGGTCTGATTTTAAACAACATAATGTGAAACCTCAGATATCAAAGCACAGGGTCCCAGTGACAGAGTAAAGATTTCACTGACAGGGATGATGATGAAGATGGCTAGAGTATAGAAGGCATAATTTTAAAATGGACAGAAGTGATGCTGAATCTGACTCTGGACAAGATAAAACCATAAATCATCCATCAGAGTGAAGCCTGAAGGGTAGAGTCCTGGTTCTTATCCATGAGGAATGAGGAAGATGACCTGGATACAGTCAGCATGATCTGGGAATGGCCAAGAAGTTACACAGACTCCTCGATAGGACCAAGATAAGGTAAAAACTACCCTATCAAAGCCCAGGATACCATGGATGGCTATGGCGATGGAGATGGAGGAGCAGGAAGAGGAGGAGGAGGAGGAAGGGGAGGAGGAGGAGGAAGGGGAGGAGGAGGAGGAAGAGAAAGAGAAGGAAGAGGAATAGGAAGAGGAAGGGGAGGAGAAGGAGAAGGAGAAGCAGCAGCAGGAGCAGCAGCTATGAAGACTTGGAAAGAGCCATCAAACCACTGTTATTTGATTTCTGGAGATACCACTCATTGAGTTAGCAACCTGACCAATGTGATGAAACTGCATCTATGAACCTAACAAATAGATGAAGAATCATAGGATTAAAGGACGACTCAACTCAAAGCTGTTGTGATGATGAGTTTAACAAAGATGACACTGGAATGAGTTGGCGTTCCTTTTGTTCTGGCACCACAGGAATGGAAGATACAAGAAAACAAATTTAACAAACAAAAAAGCCCTCACCAGTTGAAAATCCTTTCAGATGAGGGCACTTGACCAGGAAAATCATGAGTACACACAACATGAACTGAAGTTATGAATACTTTTATTATGTGCCAGTACTGTATCAATGAACTAGAAAATCTCACCACTTATATGCAAGGATTTCATAATGCTTTTTGTCAAGAACTCTCATTTCCAAGTCATACAACAACCTATTGCCAATGGGTGCTTGGCAACCTTTTTTTTTTTTAAAGTTCATTCCTAAACAAATATTAAACAAAATAGGAAATGAAATCAAGGAGTTACAAAAAAAAATTTAAGACTGAAAATTTGAAGGCCCTGATGTCACTAAAAATCTTCACTTAATATAAAGTCTAAAAATTAAATTTAATAATGAAACAAAAAAATCAGGATCTACATCTCAATTAGTTTTGAAAAGGAGATGAACATACTTAGACAAACTCTAAAGAATTCTTTTAGATTTTGGCTACATGAATTCACTTAGCAGACTAATTATACATGGAACAAAAAAAATCTCAAAATATGGAGACATAGCAGAGAAGATCAAAATCTTGCAACTATGTTATTAGAAAAAATGAAAGCAATAAACTAATAAAGAATTTTCCTGACCTCATTAGTTACTTTCTTCCTATCTTGGCAGCACTCAAACCTAATAACTTTTGTAATATTATTTCTGGGAAAAAGGAAATTTTATACAGTTTTGTGACAACTTTAAAGTATATAGCCACTTCTTTTGTTATTTTATGTAGAATCCTGTCAAAGATATAAGCTAAATTAATGTTAAATTAGTTTAAGAATAACATTCACATGGTACTTTGTTTTGCAAAATGTTATATGAGTATCTTCTCATTTAATTCTCATGACAACTCTGGGAATTAGGTATTATTATTATTCCCATTTTACCAAAAAAGAAAACTGGTAAAGATAGCAGTTAAGTAACTTGCACTGGGTCACACAGCTAGAACATGTCTGATGAAGGGAACTCAGGTATTCCTGGCTCTAAACCCAGTACTCTATCCGCAGCACCACCTATATGACAAAACCTAAAAGGGATATAGATTAAGTTACTACAGTGAATTACAAGAAGGGTTTTTTTTGTTTCTTTAGAGGGGGGAAGGTAGGGCAGTTGGGGTTAAGTGACTTGCCCGAGGTCACACAGCTAATAAGTGTCAGGTGTCTGAGTTCGGATTTGAACTCAGGTCCTCCTGACTACAGGGCTGGTGCTCTATTCACTGTGCCACCTAGCCATCCCAAAAATAAGTCTTTTATACTGGAACATGAGAGCCAAAAAATGAAATTCGCACAACTTTAACAGGAATTTATAATCTTTTTGCAATGTAGCAATAGTAATAGTGACTTATGTAGTAAATTTATTATACAAATGCATTACATATAAAAGTGACAGATCAACTATTATGCACATAGTTGAAAAAGAATGGGAAAAACACTGGCCTGTAAATCTGGAGACCCAGGTACAAGTTGTCACTCTGTCACAATGTGGATGGTATAGGAGAAAGAGTACTGAATTTGGAATCAGAGCACTGGGTTTGAATCTTGGTTCAGCAGCAGCAACTTCAGGAGCTCATAGCCCAGAGATAGTAAGGAGGTTAGGAAGAGATTATGGGCAATCGTTTGTTGACACTGGGTACAACTGGCACTGATTGGTAACTTTATTGCCCACAGGTAGTTCTGGGGGGCAGTTCCAGAGTGGCTAGGAATGTTGGTGGTCAGTCATAACAGAGAAGGGGACCTGCTCATAGTTCCAGTGTAAAAAAGAATGCTAGTACTTGTAGCTGCAGGGGACCAGGGATGCTCCCTGGATAAAGACAAGATTGGAGATGAGGAAAGCAATGACCACATTTCTCCAAGGATCGTATCACCTTGAAAGTACCAAAAATTTGCAGACCTCCAGAACTACCTCTGAAAACAGCAGCTGTTGTTTGTTCTTTGTTTTTGAAGGGGATCAACGATATCACACAGTTATGTCTTGACTTATACATGAATTGGATTTAAGGAAGGCAGAGCTGCACAAAGTTGTCAGGCTCACTCTCTCTTCCAGAGTAATCAAAGAGCAGGTGTCTACAGCCAAGAAAAAAAGCCATACAAAAACCCCTGCCTCTCCAGCCCCAGGTGAGAAGAGCCCAAGTTTAATATGAAGTTCAAAGTCAAGAAATGGGCTGGAAAAGTGAACAAAAAACAACAACAAAAGAATTTGACTATAAAAAGCTACTATAGTGGCAGGAAAGACCAACACATAAACTTGGAAGAAGACAACAGTATGAAAACATCTATTAAAAAAGCCTCAAAGAAACATGTTAATTGGACTCATACCCAATAAGAATTACTGGAAGAGTTAAAGAAAGAGATTAATGATAGAGGAAAAATTGGGGAAAAGAATGAGAGTGATGCAAGAAAATTATGAAAATAGAATTAACAGCTTGGTAAAAGAGGCACAAAAATACTAAAGAAAATAACACCTTAAAATCAGAATTGGTCACATAGTAAAAGGGGTACAAAATACATTGTATAAAAGAATTCCATAAAAAGCAAAATTAGCCAAATGGAAAAGGAAGCAGAAATGTTTACTGATGAAAAGAAGTCCTTAAAAAGTAGAATTGACCAAAACGGAAAATAAGGTACAAAATTTCACTGAAGAAAATAATTTCTTAAAAATTAGAAGTGGGCAAGTAGCTAATGACTAGGAAACATCAAAAAACAATCAAACAAAATCAAATTATCTCACATAAAAGAGGCAAGAAGAAGCTTTTACAGTGGAGAGGAAGTGGTGGGGGGGAGGTGAAATGGAATGAGTGAACCTTACTCTCATTGTTTTTGGCTTAAGGGGGAAATAACATAGACAATCAATTGGGTATGAAAACCTATCTTACCCTACAGGAAAGTAAAGGGGAAAGGAATAAGAAAGGAGGCAGGGGATGAATTAGAAGGGAAGGCAAATGGGAGGTGGGGGTAATCAGAAGTAAATATGTTTGAGGAGGGACAAAGTCAAAGAAGAGAATAAAATAAATGGGGGGCAGGATAGGATTGAGGGAAATATAAATATAGTTAATCTTTCACAAAATGACTTTATGGAAGTGTTTTGCACGACTACACATGCATAACCTATATCAAATTGCTTGCCTTCTCAGTGAGGGTAGGGAGGGAGGGAGGAAGGGAAAGAATGTGGACCTCAAAGTTTTAAAAATCAATGTTAAAATTGTTTTTACATACAACTTGGAAATAATAGATACAGGCCATGTGTTATAGAAATCTATCTGGCTCTACAGACAAACAGAAGGGAAGGGGACAAGGAGGGGGGGAAGTGTGATAGAAAGGAAGGCAGGTTAGGGAAGGGGCAACCAGAGTTTATGCTGTCTTGGGTTGGGGAGAGAAGAGGGGTGGGGAGAAAATCTGGAACTCAAAATCTTGTGGAAGTAAATGTTGAAAATTAAAAATAAATTAATTAATGAAAATGTAAAAAAGGAAAAGAAATTATAAAAAATAAAAGAATGTAAAAAAGGAAAAAAAAAGTATGTGAACTCTCACTGGGAAAAAAGACCCAGAAGAAATAATTTAAGAATTATTGGACTACTTGAAAGCGATGATCAAAGAGAGAGCTTACATACCATATTTTGAGAAATTGTCAAGAAAAACTGTCCTGATATCCTAGAATCAAAGAGTAAAATATAAATTGAAAGTCCACTGATCACTTCCTGAAATACTGTACTAAAAATTCTAGCTATAGAAATAAGTAAAGGAAATGGGAGAAATAAGAAAAGGCAAGGAGGAAGAAACTATCACTTTCTACAGATGATAAGATGGTAGTTAAAAACCGGAATCAACTAAAAAGCTAGTCAAAAACAATTAACAACCTTAGCAAATTGCAGCACATAAAATAAATGCACAAAAATCATCAGTGTTTCCACATATTATCACTAAAACCTAACAAAAAGAAAAAAAATCTAACTGCTGATCATATAAAATACTTGAGAGTATTTCATACAGGAATTGTACAAACACAATTATAAAACCCTTTTTCACACAAATAAAGACAGATCTAAACAACTGGAGAAATATTAACTGCCCATGCATAGGATGAGCCAGTAAAATGAAAATGAAAATACTAAATTCATTTCTTCATTCAGTGCTATATCAATCAAACTAATAAAGAATTATTTAAAAGAACTAGGAAAAAATAACTACAAAATTCATCTGAATGAAGATATTGTTAAGAATATTAAAAATGTGAAATTTGGTCTAGCACTACTAGATCTCAAATTATATTACAATGCAATAATCATCAAAACAGTCCGGTACTGGACAAGAAATAGAGGGGATGATCAATGGAATTGATTAGGTATACAATACACAGATGCAAATGACCACAGTAACCTAATGTTTGACCCAGCAATTCCACTATTAAGTCTGTATCCCAAAAAGACAAAAGAAAAAGGAAATGGACACATATGTACAAAAATATTTGTGGCAGCTCTTTTTGTGATGGCAAAAAATTGGAAATTAAGGTTATATTTATCAACTGACAACTGGCTGAACAGTATATGGTATGTGATTGTGATAGAATACTTTTTTGCTATAAGAAATGGCAAAAGGGATAGCTTCAATAAAACCTTAGAACAGATTTATATGAGTTGATGCAAAGTAAAGTGAGAAGAATCAAAACATTTTTCACAGTAACAGCAATATTATAATGATAATCATTTATAAGAGAATTAGTTTTCCTGATCAATATAATGATTTATGACAATTGTCAAGGACCTTTGATAAAAAATGCTATTTATCTCCAGAGAAAGTCAATGAACTCTAAGTGCAGATTGAAACCTTTTTTTTTAAACTTTATTTTTCTTGCTTTTTTTGCAACATAGCTAAGGTGAAAGTTTGTTTTCCATGACTTCATATGTACAATAAGTATCATATTTCTTGACCTCTGGCATGAGCTGAGAAGGTCAGAAAGAGGATTTGGAATGAAAAATTTAAAAAAAAAATTTAAAAAGAAAATGAAAACAACAGTTTCTTTCTCCTTTCATCCAGATGAGGGGAAAGAATGCACCTCTCCAACAGCAAGAAATGAGCATTAGGTTCCAGGTAGTATGGGACTACATTGAGAGGGTACTAGAGAAGGAACAGGAGAGAAGTTGGTTCTGTGACTGAACACTTAAGAGAAAAGAGGATGTTAAAACAAAAAGAAGGAAGACTCTCTGCTCCATGGCTGCTGAGGATAACAATGGTGAAATTCCTGCCTCCCCATTTCTTATGTTGTGATGGCTCTCTAACTCAGCCCACTTCTCATTACTTATTTCTTTTTTTTTGAAGGGCAATTGGGGTTAAGTGACTTGCCCAAGGTCACATGGATAGTTTTTTGTGTTAAGTGTCTGATGTTGGATTTGAACTCAGGTCCTCCTGACTCCAAGGCTGGTGCTCTATTCACTGTACCACCTAGCCACCCCCTTATTTCTTTTTTTTTTTAGTTTATTTGCTTCATTTTCTCCAAAAGAAACCAGTTTATGTAAGATACAGTTTTCTGGTTTACTCAAAGAGTGTGTCCTTTGGGGATTTAAAAGTGGCTGAAGGGGAGTTCAGTCATCCCAGGCCAGCAGTAGGAGAGTAGGAAAACCCTTCTAAATTTCTTAGGCACCAACTCGAGATTCAAAATAAACTAGAGAAATTTTTATCAAAAACATGCTATACAACTCCACAAAATCAGAAATTAAAAGGATTCCAGCCTGTTTTTGGATTGCCCTAGGCAAAAAGTACAGGAAGATAAAGTTTTAGAGTGATGGAGGTTTGGTAAGACTCCAGGAAGAAGTTGGCCTCCTTCCTTATCTCGTAGTTTTCTCCTGTTCAAAGACACTCCTCCAGTGGGCAAAATGAGGGCATTGAGGAAGGGAATGGCATAGTCCACTGGAATTCCTGAATGGACATGGATCAGTGCCTCTGTTTACAGAGGAGTCAGAGTCACTCAAGAGGGAGAATTTGTTTTCTTAACAAACCAAGCAACTCAAATCTCCAGCTATCAACTAAACACAGATAAGCAAAATTAGGTGCCAAGAAGTGAAGTAATATCTTTAGTCTTACAGTTAGTAAATTCAGCATTTGAATCCAGGTTGGTCTCATTCCAAGTCTAGCATTGCGCCATGCTATTTTTTTAATATAAAATTAATAAGTGCCTAATCTCACTTCCTCAATGAACAAAAGACAGTTGACTGGAAACCCCAGAGCAAGAGGACAACATTAATGTGTTTGATTAGTGGGGAGGAGGAGGAGGAGAAAAAATTTCTCCAACTTGGCAGGTATATCAGCAATGCAATATTCACAATGCCTACGGCAATTATAAATATGCTGATGTAGTTGTTAATCACAAAATATATCAGGCTTTCTATATGGGGGATAAAGAGAGAACATTTATTAAAATACCAAAATACTGAGTCCCAAAACCAGAAAGTCAAAGCCATCAGAGTAGTTATGAAATTGGCACAGATAAATAAAGTAGAAAGCACCCACATTCTCAAGCCTTTAAAACAGAACAGGCTACCTCAGGCAAAGGTCTTCCTCTCCCCACTCACAGCAACTACTCAGCATCCAGGAAGCATGCTCCCAGCAGCTCCAACCCCTGGCAGTCCTCGGCAGGAGTCCTTAGCAGAAATTCTGGCTGACTTAAAAAGGGTTCGCGCCTCCACCTCCACCTTGGCCGCTACCACTGCTGCTGCCTCTGCTGCTGCCGCCATCGCCGCCACTGCCAGCCACTGTAGGAGCTCTAGCTTGGCTTCCACTTCCTCTTGCCCCACACCTTCCTGCTACATCAGCAAGTCCAATGGGGCATGGAATATCTTTAAATCCCATAACCCTCACATTCGGGCCCAAGATCTTTCATGTCCCTTACTTGGCAAAAATACATTAGGGATAACTGGTGTCAACAGAATTTCACAACAATATAACAAGGATGGCACACAATAAACACAGAAAACCATATTTTAGGGTGGGGCTTGATCACAAGTTCCCCATCATTCCCCCCACCCTGAACAAATGGGGCCCCAAAATCTTGTGGTGATGGGTCAAGGTCTCTTTTTCCATGGCTACTTGCTGCTGAAATCAGATGTAGAGCTGTCCCTTTCCCAAGGGGTCCCATTTCAGAGGTCAGTTGTTAATATGCTTGATGCCAGGTCCAAGGGTGACACATCACAGTTGCAGACAGGGGGTGATATCCAGCTTAAGCTATCAGGCATCTACAGGTGGAGGGTACCAAGCCTGCGGAAACAAATCTAGAAAACAAGGTAAATAGACAAAAAGTCAAGAAGAAGCAAAGAGACTATAACCAGACTATTGTGGCCTCACTCATGGTAGAATAAATGAGTTAACGGTACAATTTTGTAATCATCTTCTCCAGAATAAATAATAGTTATAGTGTTATCCCTCCCATGTGCTATAATCTCTGCAGCCTTTGGAACATCATCTGGCTTCTGTTTTACCCATACTTTAGCTCCTGATTTTATTCTATCAGTAGAACCAAATCCTTCAGTTCCTCTGACAGTTATTTTGGAAGGAGGGTCAGTTTTTACAAGTGGTATTGTTTTACAAGGAACGATAATCACTTGAACTATCCTATCATTTGTATGAATCTGTATGGGCCCTTCACCTAAATTATGGAATGTTACAACAATTTCTCCTTGATAATTAGCTGATTTTATTATTTTTAATATTATATATTATATTATATATTATAATATATTATATACATAATATATATTATAATATAATATTATATTATATTATATTATATTATATTACTCCAGCCAATACATGTATTCCTTGAGCTGCTAATCCTGATTTGGGTAAAATCTGTCCAAAGTGATTTTTAGGGATTCTTATGCATATCCCAGTGGAGATTTTTCTTATTTCTTTTCTGTCCAACCAAAAGTAATCTAAACAATGTAAATCATACCCATAGAACCAGGCAAAGAACTGGCAGTAGTGATTTTCATGCATTCTAATATTTGCTGCAAACCATAGGTCATGACTGCTCCTCTTATCAGTTTGAAACAAAAAAGGAGGCCCAGATCAAAGACCGCATATTTCAAAGTTGAGTGCCTCTTTGGTCATCACCAGTAGAATGTTTCTCATGCTTCCCCAGGAAATTTTTTAGATAACCAATGTTAAAGAAACAATATAAAATGCAAAGTGAAATATAAACAGTTTACATGCTAAACAAGAACACACAAACCTTGTAAAAATTAACAATCATTGCACAAGTGAAAGCAAATCAAACCTTTCTCTTTGAGACTTCGTCCATGTATTTCAAAATCTTTGTCCTTTGAAAAAATCACTCTGTCAACCACTGAGGTGTCAACTGATGGTCAAGTGCTAGGCAGACAGTGGGCATCATGGATATCCCACAGGATCACACAGTTGGAAGGCAGCTCAACAGCTTTCTAGTCTAGCCAACACCTTCAAAAGACTTTGCTCTCTACCATAACCAAAAATTCATCTAGCACTGAACTGAAGACCTCCAATAAGGAGACCTGGTTAACTCTTGGGGTAGCCTATTCTGCTTTTGGATCCTGCTGTTAGGAATTTCATCCTGGCCCCAAACCCAAAATGGTCTCTTTGGAATTCATACCCATTGCTCCTAGCTCTACCTGCTGGGGACAAACTGAACAAATCTAATTGCTCTACCTCATGCCAGGTCTTCAAATACTTGAAGATATCTCTACTGTTTACTTGAGACTTCTCCAGACTAAATGTCCTACTTACTCATGTCATGAGCTGTAGTCCTTCCACCATCCTGGTTTTACTCCTCTGGAAACTTTCCAGATTATGATCTTCCTTCCTAAAATAATCAGGGAGTCAAAAATACATGGGCAAAGCTTCTTACCTCTACCCAACTATGCATGTGACTAAGAGCTTAAGGTCATTCAGGGGATGGTGAAGCTGTGACATATAAAAGTCTGAGAGACATAATTTCTATGTAATTAATAATAAAATTTTCTAATTATGGCTAGCAGATAATTCATAAATGGTGGTCATTTGGCTTTCTCTCATAAACTAAAGATGACTCATGGAGGCCGCTCAATGTTTATATACTCCTAGAAGAGCAGATGTTCCTGACAGGTGAAATGAACTCTGACTGATTAACAATTAATGAGAAAATGAATATTATAATGAGAGGTGGGCTATTCCAATGAGGAGCTGGGCATACAACTCTGATCATGTCACTCATAGAGAAATAGAGACTCATCTCAAGCCAGACCACTCCCACCTCAGCAGGATCCATAAAAAAAAGGATCTCTCCTGCATCTAGATCAAGAAAGAACAATGGTGGAGTAAGAATTCCACCTAGATAAGATGGTCTGGTTGTGGTGAATTCTTTGATCAGGGTCATAAAAACCCTTGACCAGCTGGTCTTTGAATGAGGAAATGGAAAGGAAAAACAAACCTGGATCTCCCTACCAAACATTAATTGCTTTTTAATATAAGAGAGAAATAATCATTTTTCTCAAAGCTAACCCCTTATGGTTCACTGAGCAAGAACAGCTGATAAGTCAGTGAACCTTTCAAAAGGGAGAGACCCCACCCCTGGCCCTATTCTGCTATGAGTTCTCCTTGTGGCAAACAGCTCTTCCATAAGGGGTAGGTAGAAAGGCTGCCCTCTCCTCTACCCACCCCAAAGCAAAATGGCCAAGTGACAAGCACATAGAAGTTAAAACATATGCCCTGCCTAGGCAAGCCTGAGCCTCCTGTTTCTATAATCTTACATCTGAGATGCTTCTGCCTTAAGAAGATTGAACAAGCATCAATCCCGAGACAAAATTATCTAGGTTTGGAGACCACCTTGCTAGCTGAAGCATTCAGTGGACCTAGGTCCTTTGCTAGTAAGAGAAGTAGCCTCTGGAACCAGATGACCAGGAAGAGGATGAGCTCAAACCCTGGTCCTACTTGCTAGAAAACAACTGTGAAGTGGATACTTTAGAACTAAGATACAATGCAAATTGCCTATAAAGCAGCTACACAAAAGCCTTATATTTAGAGAAGTTTTAATTATCAACTTTCTTGGGTATTTTCTGAAGAACATGATACTCTGAGAGATAGGCTAGATCCTTGGAAACAGCAGTGTCTACTAAACCATGGAACTAAACCTGGGTCTCAGAGGCATCACTGAGAGGAGTAATCAGTGTGGACAGGGGATCCACTTTCCTTGCCATCACCAACGCCAAATAATAAATGATTTCCACTGACTGGCAGATAAAGCCAAGTGTCCTGAAGCGGCAGTATGCCTGTAGACTACCAGTTTTGCTTTTCCCCAGAATTCATTGCCATCATCTCATTAGGTAACACCTGGGGAAATAAGGTCTGGCAGTTGCTTCTACAGGTGCTATAGCTAGATATGAAGACTCAAAAGAAAGTTCTTGCAATGATCAAGAGGTTCACCATAAAAATTGAAATTATTTTAACAGTGAAAACAACATTTAAAAAGTATTACTGTCTGCTTTGCCACTGTAACCTCAGGACCATGGAACATCTCCATCTGCCATGCTGCTGAAACCTTTTGTAGAGGCTGATGTAGAATTAGAATGTGAGCTCCTTGAGAGTAGGTCCTGTCTACTTTTTCTATTTGTATCTCTAGCACTCAGCTTGTAGTAATCACTTAGTAAATTTTTTTTATTCATTTATTTATTTATTCCTGGGAGAGTATAAGAGTAATTATTACTGCTACTTGTTTAACTCTGTTTCTGTTGAATGTGCATCTGTGTTTATTTTATGTTTAGTTCTTTTATACCTGCCTGATGTGTGATTTAAAATAAGTACAGTAAGTTTCTTTCTACTGGCCCCTTTGGGGAGAGTATAGACTCTAAAATCTATGCTTTAAGCAAATGATCCGCAGGGTAGCCAGTCTGTGGAGCAATTAGCCTGCAAGGGTGAGAAAAAGGAGTATAATCCTATCTCCTGATATAGGATTAGAAGCTGAGATCAGCCAAGGACGAAACCCAATCCAACACACATATCTGGGACCAGAGCAGAGAAGGCCCCTTAGTGAAAAAGGAAAGGAAGACCGGCCCAGTCCTACTGGAACCAACAGCTAAAATGGCATGTCCAGAGCAAGGTACAATAGTCCAAATGCATTCTGATCAGGGCAGAGTAGAACAGTATCATGATGTTCTTTTTCCTAGAGGCTATGACTTTCAACAGCCCAAGGTGATATCAAAGCTTTTCTTAAACTACATTATTGATTCATTCTTTTACTAATACAATAAGCATTTATCAAGTATTTGATAAGGGACTGTTTTAGGTGCAAAGATACAAAAATAAAAGCAACCAGTCCAAGTCTTCTAGGATTTTACATTATGCTAAGGGAAAGGGGAATGGGGGTTAGAAATGAGATATATATAGCTGACTAAATCAAAGCAACCATGGCAAACTTTTGGGGGTGGGAATGGGACAAAGAAGAGGCTGGTAAAAGACATAATACCTGAGATGTGACAGAGGTAAGAAAGGACAGCATTCCAAGCAGAGAGAACCTACAGTTCACAGCAGGGAAGTTGGAGATGGGTGTGCTGAAGTCAGTTCTTTTAGGCTCAAGATTGTTAAATTTTCAGTGTAAACATTTACATCTTGGAAATTGGTGGATGCTTCAAATCAAACCATGATTTAAAAAAAATTTTACTGACTGTCTAGACTTTAAAAAGTGATGGAGAAAATGTTAATAATTAAGACTAAATTTTAAAAGTGTGTCAAGTGTATATTATTTTTTCTAAGATCTGATTATTAAATATTTACCAGCTCACACCACCATAAGAGATCAAATGTTAAGCAAACAAGGGACAGTAAGTAGGCCAGTTTGACTAGAGTATGTGTGTGGGGGTGAGGGAAAGGTAATCAGGATAAAAAGCCTTCCATATTAAGAAAGGTTTAAAATGCCATAGGAAGTAGAGCCAAGATAGGAAAGAAGAGGAAACAGCTAAACTCTTTCAACATTCCCCTTCAAACAACACCTCAAATTAAATTCTGGAAAAACAGAGACAACAAAAGTTTGGGGTAAGACATTCCAGTCCAAGAAAACTTAGGAGGTCAGACGGGGAAGTCTGTGACATTGGGGCTCACCTGGAGTTCATGTGGCGACAACATCATCTGTGGGATTTGGAAAAAGCAGTATCAACAGGAACAGCTTTGGCAGCTCTCATGCCAAAGACATTAAGGGGACCTAACAATTGGTCAGAAAGAGATTACAAGAGAGTCATGGGGGGCAGCTAGGTGGTGCAGTGAATAGAGCATTGATGCTGGGGTCAGGAGGACCTGAGTTCAAATCTGGCCTGAGACACTTAACACAAAGACTAGCTGTGTGACCTTGGGCAAGTCAGTTAACCCCAGTTGCCCTCCAAAAAGCAAACAAAACAAAACAAAGCAAAACAAAACAAGAGACTCATGGGCTAGCACTGGGTGCAAGACAGGCTTTGGTAACCACATTGCCTATACTCACTTCCAGGTCATAGTTCCAGAGTGCAGAGGTGCATTTTTGGTCAAAGAGAACAGAAGTCCTGAGGAACAGAACTTCTTACTATCCCAAAGGAGCAGGAACCCTGAAGAACAGTATTGTTTTTGGTATCAAAGACAGCAGGGGTCCTGAGGAGCAATGTCATTTGTGCCAGCAAGGATCATAGGCCCTTCCCAGGTAAGGACCAGAGTATAGACCTAAACAGTAGTGACCACACCTCTCCCTGGATCACCTCATCTTGGAAACACCAAAAACATTCAAACACACAGAACTAGCTCTGAAAACAGCAATGTGAAAAAGCCTGAAGCTTAGAACAGTGCCCCCCATCCCCACCCCAACCAAGCACACAGGAAAAGAGCCCAACTTAACATAAAGTTCAGAGTCAAGAAACAGGTTGGGGAAAAAATGAGCAAACAACAACAAAAACCCCAAGCCATATAATGCTATTATGGTGACAGAAACAATTAAGACACAAACTCAGAAGACAATGAAGACAAAAAACCTATAAGCAAAGCCTCAAAGGAAAAAAAGTGAATTGGACATAATTCCAACCCCAACAAAAATTTATGAGTTAACTGGAGTGTGTGTGTGTGTGGGGGGGCAAACACTATGAAAAAGCACCCATATTGTGTAAGTTTTAAGAAATGATTCTCAAAATCAGAGTAATAAAATAAATATTGAGTAAAGAAATTAGAGTGAAGGAAGAAAATTATAAAAAGACAATTAACAGCTTGGTAAAAGAGACACAGATACTGAGAAAAGTAATACTATAAGAAACAGAATTGGACAAATAGAAAAGGAGGTACAAAAAGTTCACTGAAGAAAATAATTCCTTGAAAATTGGAATTGGGCAAGTGGAAGTTAAGGACAACATGAAACATCAAGAAACAATAAAACAAAATCAAAAGACTGAAAAAATAGGGAAAATTTTGAAATAACTCATTGGAAAAACAACTGACCTAGAAAATAGTTCGAGGAGAGAATTTAAGAAATATTAGACTACATAAACTCAATGATCAAAGAAAGAGCTTAAATATCATATTTTGAGAAATTATCAAAGAAAACTACCCCAATATCTTAGATACAAAGGGTAAATAGAAATTGAAATAATACCCTGATTACCTCCTGAAAGAGATCCCAAAATAAAATTCCCAGGAAACATACCAAATTTTAGAGCTTCCAGATCAAAGAGAAAATACTGCAAGCCTCCAGAAAGAAACTATTCAAATATTATGGAAACAGAGTCAGGATCACACAAGATTTAGTAGCTATCATGTAAAACAAATGCAGGATGTGGAATGTATTCCAGAGGGCAAAGAAGTTAGAATGACAACTAAGAATAACTTACCCAGCAAAAGTGAGTATAAGCCTTCAGGCATAAAAAGGAAATTTAATGAAAGAAAGCATGTTCAAGTATTCCAAATGAAAAGATCAGAGCTAAATAGAAAATGTGACTTTCAAATACAAGACTGAAGAGAAGCATAA
Organism: Petaurus breviceps papuanus; assembly: GCF_028583685.1. NCBI lineage: Eukaryota > Metazoa > Chordata > Mammalia > Diprotodontia > Petauridae > Petaurus > Petaurus breviceps. The sequence continues at coordinate 17,615,657 of NW_027187369.1, forward strand.
AACAGTAAACATGAAAGAGAAATCTAAAGGATTCAAAAAGGTTAAACTGTTTACCATTCTATATGGAAAGATGATATATGTAACTTCTAAGAATTGTATTATTAGGGCAATTAGAAGGATTCTACATAGACAAAGAGCATGAGTGTGAATTGTGTTGGAATGATCTCAAAAAATGTATATGCAAGAGAGATATGTTCTGGGAGAAGGGAAAGGGAGAGGAAGAATGGCAGAAACTGTTTCACATAAAAGAGATACACAAGGAAGAGATTTTAGAACAAAGGGGGAAATGGTGTGGGTGGGTGCAATACTTGAATCTCACTCTCATGAAAATTGGTTCAAAGAGGGAAGAATAAATACATAAACACACACATATAGAGTCAACTGTGTATAGAAATCCACCTCACAAAGTAGGAGAAGACAATAAGGAAAAGGAGGGGAGGTGATACAAGTGAAGGCAGATTAAGGGAGGCAGTGGTCAGAAGCAAAACAGGAAAAAAGAGAGAGAAGGATAAACAGAAGAAAGCAGGATTGAAGAATACATACAATCAGTAATCATAACTGTGAATGGGATGAAGTCATTCTCCCAAATGGAAATGAATAGCTGAATGGATTAGAAATGAGAATCCAACAATGTTTTCTGACAAGAAACACAACTAAAACAGAGACATACACAGAATTGAAACAAGGGGATGGAGCAGAATTTATTATGCTACAATTGAAATAAAAAAGGCAGGGGTAGCAATCATGATCTCAGACAAAATAAAACCCAAATTATACCTAATTAAAAGGGATAATCAAGGAAACTACATCTTGCTAAAAGGCACCATAGGCAATGAATTTATTGATACTAAACATACACACACCAAATGTTATTGCACCCAAATTCTTAAAGGAATAGTTAAATGAGTTACGTGAGGAAATAGACAGTAAAACTGTACCAATGGGGGATCTCAGTTTCTAATCTCAGAACTAAATAAATCGCACCATAACATTAATAAGAAAGAAGTTAAGAAGATGAGTTGAATTTTAGAAAGGTTTAATATGAGAGACATGTAGAAAAAATTATATGGAAATAAAAAAAGGTATACCTTTTTTCTCAGCTGTATATAGAACTTTCACAATAATTGACCATACTTAGGGCATCAAAGCCCCATGAACAAATTTAGAAAAGCAGAAACATTAAGTGTACTTTTCCAGACCATAAAACAATAAAAATTACATTCCATAAAGGGCCAATAAAGCATGAATTAAAATAAACTGGAAACTTATTTAATCCTAAAGAAAGAGCAGGTCAAAGAACAAATCATAGAAACAGTAAATAATTTTATTAAAGAGAATGACAGCAATGAGACAACATAACAAAATTGTGGAATGCAGCCAAATCAGGGGAAAATTTATATTCTAAATGTATATATACATCAATGAAAGATAGAGCAAATCAATGAACTGGGCACACAATAAAAAAATAGAAAAAGAACAAATTAAAAATCTCAAAATAACAAATTGGAAACCCTGAAAATCAAAAGAAATATTAATAAAATTGATAGTTAAAAACCATGGAATAAATAAAACTAGAACCTAGTTTTAAGGGGAAAAATAAAATAAATTAATCATTGGTTAAATTTTAAAAAAATGAAAAAAAATCAAATTACCAGTATCAAAAATGAAAAAGGTGACTTACCACCAATGAGGATGAAAATAAAGCCATCATTTGGAGGTACTTTGCCCAATATCTCAGTAAAACTGACAATGTAAGTGAAATGGATGAATATATATAAAAAAATAATTTACCCAGATTAACAGAAGAGGAAATAGAATAAACAACAGTATATTAGAAAAGAAATTGAAAAAGCCATCCATGAGCTCCCTAAGGAAAAATCCCCAGGAACCAATAGATTTACAAGTCAATTCTACCAACCATTTAACAAAAAATTAATTGCAATGCTATATAAACTATGTGGAAAATAGGTAAAGAAGGCATCCTACCAAATTCCTCTCATGACACAAATATGCTTTTGATAACTAAACTAGGGAGAGTAAAAAGAAAGAGAACTGCAGAATGATTTCCTTAATGGATATTGATGCAAAATTTTTAAATAAAATACAGGAAGGAGATTACAGCAATATATCACAAAGATCATACACGATGACCACATGGGATTTATATCAGGAAGTCAGGGTTGCTCCAATATGAAGAAAAGTATGAGTAACTATATCTAAAACAAAAACAACTAAAAATCCTATTATTATCTCAATAAATAGAGAAAAACCTTTTTGACAAAATACAACACCCTTTCCTATTAAGAACATTAGCAAGCATAAGTATAGATGAAGCCTTTTTAAAAATGTTCATTAGTATCAATCTAAAATCAAAATCAAGCATTATCTGTCAAGAGAGTAATCTAAAAGCCTTCCCAATAAGTTGAGAAGTGTGGATGTACTTTGTCTCCATTATTATTTTCAATATTGTACTAGAAATGCTAGCTGTAACAATAATTCAAGAAAAAGAAATTAAAATAGGCAAAGAAGAAACAAAGCTATAACTTTTTGCAGATAATATGACGGTATACTTAAGTGAATCCCAGAGAATCAAATGAAAAAATGGTCAAAACAATGAACAACTCTAGGAAATTGCAGGATAGAAAATCAATCCACATAAATCATCTATATATTTATATCTATATACACGTATTTATGCATACACATATAGTTATATATACATATACATATTTATATGTGTGTATGTATATATATATATATGTATATGTATATAAATGAAACTCAACAGAGAAATTCCATTTAAAATTACCACTGATAGTATCAAATACTTGGGAATATATTTGTCAAGACACACACAGGAACAGTTTAAACATGACTACAAAAAAAATTCACACAAAATAAAGACAGATCTAAACAATTGGAGAAATATTAATTGCTCATTGGTAGCCTGAGCCAATATAGTAAAAATGACAATTCTGATAAGTAAATTTATTTATGCAGTGCCATATTAATCATACTACCAATGAATTATTCTATACAGTTAGAAAACCTAACAAAATTCATCTAGAAGAACAAAAAGTCAAGAATATCAAGGGAATCAATTAAAAAATGTGAAGGAAGACCGTCTAGAGTACCAGATTTCAAACTATACTGGCATACATCAGAGATATTGTCAGTTCAGTTCCAGACCACTACAATAAGGCAAATATCACAATAAAGCAAGTCACATGCATTTTTTGGCACCCAGGTTGCATATAAAAGTTATATTTACACTCTACTCTGCTCTATTAAGTGTGGAACAGTCTATAAAAAACAATGTACATACCTTAAGTTTAAAAAAATACTTTATTGCTAAAAAATGCTAACCATCATTTGAGTGAACTAACCATCATCTTCACAAAGTCATAATCTTTTGGCTGATGGAAGGTCTTGCCTTGATGTTGATGGCTGCTGATTGATCAGGGTGGTGGTTGCTGAAGGTGGGAGTAGCTGTGACAATTTCTTAAAATAAGACAATGGAGTTTGCCACATAGATTAATTCTTCCTTTTATTAAAAGATTTCTCTGTAGCATACAATGAATTCTGATAATATTTTACCCATAGCAGAACTTCTTTCACTGCAGTCAATTCTCTCAAACCCTGCCACCACTTAACAATATTGAAGAATATTACATAAACTTACTTACTAGTGTCTCCGGGAATAGGGAGGTCCTAGGAAAGGGAGAAAGATGGGGGAATGGCCAATCAGTGGAACAGTCAGAACACATACACATAAACACACACACACACACACACACAGCATTTATCAATTAAGTTTGCCATCTTACATGGGTGTGATTCATGGTGCTCCAAAACAATTACAATTGTAACATCAGATGTCACTGATCACAGATCACTATAACAGATACAATAATAATGAAAAAGTTTGTAATATTGCAAGAATTACCAAAAAGTGACACAGAGATATGATGTGAGCATATGATGTTAGAAAAATGGCACCAACAGATTTACTCAATGCACAGTTGCCAGAAATCTTCAATTTGTTTTACAAAAAAAAAAATGCAGTTATCTACAAAGCACAATAAAGCAAGCAAAGTGCAATAAAATGAGATATGCCTGCATTATAAAGCAGTAATCATGAAAACAATCTGGTACTAGCTAAGAAACAGAGTGATGGGATCAGTGGATTAAGCACACAATACACCATAGTAATTGACCATAGCAATCTACTACTTGATTAACTCAGAGATTCAAGCTTTGGGGGAAAGAACTCACTATTTGCCAGAAATTGCTGGTTAAAATGGAAAAGCACTTTGGCAGAAACTGGGCATAGACCAACATCAACACTGTATACCAAAATAATGTCAAAATGGATAAATGAGGGGTGGCTACCATAGGTGGCACAGTGAACAGAGCACTGACCCTGGAGTCAGAAGGACCTGAGTTCAAATCCGGCCTCAGACACTTGACACACTTTCTAGCCATGTGACTGTATCAGCAATGCCATATTCACAATGCCTATGGAGATTACAAATATGCTGATATAATTATCCATCAAAAAATACGTCATGCTTGCCATATGGGGAAATAAACTAGAAATTTTATTAAGATACCAAAAGACTGAGTCCCAAAACCAGAAAGTGAAAACCATCAGAGTAGTTATGAAATTGGCACAGGTAGATAAAGTAGAAAGCACTCACATTTTCAAGCCTTTAAAACAGAACAGGCTACCTCAGGCAAAGGTCCTCCTCTCCCCACTCACAGCAATCACCCAGCGTCCGGGAAGCGCGCTCCTAGCAGCTCCCGCCCCTGGCAGTCCTCAGCAGGAGTCTTTAGCAGAAATTCTGGCTAACTCAAAAAGGGCTTCGCGCTGCTGCTGCCGCTGCCTCTGCTGCTGCCGCCGCCGTCGCCACCACTGCCAGCCACCGCCAGCCACCGCAGGAACTCCAGCTTGGCTTCCGCTTCCTCTTGCTCCGCCCCTTCCTGCTACGTCAGCAAGTCCAATGGGGCATGGAAGATCTTTAAATCCCATAACCCTTACAGTGACTTTGGGCAAGTCACTTAACCCCAATTTCCCTCCAAAAAGCAAAAAAAAAAATGGATAAATGATTTCAACATAAAAGGTGATAAATTATGGGAGCATGGGGAAATTTGTTAGATCTATAGATGAGGTAAGAGTTTATGACCAAACAAATTATGAAGAGGATGACAGGAAGTCAAATACATAATTCTGATCATAAGAATTTAAAAAGTTTTTGTACAAACAAAACCAATATAGCCAGAGATAGAAGGAAGGAAAGACGGAAACTGGTAAAGAATTTTTATAGTTTCTCTGATAAAAGCCTCATTTCTCAAATATATAAGGAATTGAAATAAATTTATAAAAATAAGGTACATTCCCCAATTTTTAAATGTTCAAAGGCTATGAAAAGACAGTTTTCAGAAAAAAGAAATCAAAGCCATCAAAACTCACAAGAAAGAAAATGTTCTAAATCACTAGTGATTAGAGAAATGCAAATTAAAACTACTCTGAGGTACTACCTCACACCTATAAGACTGGCTAACATGAAAGAAAGGAAAATTAGGTACACTAATACACTGCTGGTGGAATTGTGAACTGTCCAATCATTCGGGAGAAGAATTTGGAACTATGCTCAAAGGCATAGTACTATAGTACATAGTACTATATACCTTTTGATCCAGAAATAATCCAAAAAGATCAAAGAGAAAAGGATTTATATGTACAAAAATATGCATAGCAGCTCTTTTTGTGATGGAAAAGAATTAGAAATTGAGAGAATGCCCATCAATTGGGGAATGGTTGAATAAGTTTGGTATATGATTGTGATGGAATACTATTATACTATAAGCAATGACAAGGGGTGGTTTCAAAAAATATGGGAAGATATATTCATTGATGCAAAGTGAAGTGAGCAGAATCAGGAAACCATTGTTCACAATAACAGCAATATTGTAAGTATGATCTATTCTGATCAATATAATTCTAGGGGACTCATGATGAAAAATGCTATTCACCTCCAAAGAGAGAACTAATGAATTCTGAGTACAGATTAAAACATATTTTTTCACTTTTTAATATTTCTTTTCACTGTTTTTTTGTAGCATTGTTAATGCAGAAATATAATTTTACGTGACTTCACATGTATAATTTAGATCATATTGCTTGCCTTTTTAATAGTTTAGGGAGGGTATGGAGGAATAGAGAGAATTTGTAACTCATAAAAAGAATATTAAAATATATATTTTAAGTTTTTGTTATTATTTATTAAGTTTTTAATTTTATTAAAATTTTTTATTAAATTATTCAAAATATAGTTTTAATTTTTAAAAAGTCCCAGAGGAGTTTGCATTTTATTCTAGAGAAAAGAAGTAGTTACTGTATCTTAATCAGAGTAGTGACACGGTCAAATCTCTGCTTCAGGAATATCAATTTACTAGGTTGATGATAAACATATTAGAAAGAATAAGAGAGCATAGGATAACCAACCAATAGGCTATTGTAATGGAGCAGATAGCAGGTGTTGATCACTTAAACCAAAGTAGCTATCATTTGGATGGAAAATGCCTTTGATCGTAACCTTGAAAAAGGGCCTGTGCTTATGGGTAAGTGAGGTGGAAGTCAAAATAACCAATCAATTGATCAATAAAAATTTGTTGATCACCTATTATGTACCAGGCACTGAGTTAAGTCCTGAGGATACAAAAAAAGAGCCAAAAAAATAGGCCTTGACTTCAAGGTAATTATGAACTAATGAGGGAGACAACGTACAAATGAATATTTCTAAAGTAAGATGCACAAAAGATAAATAAGAAATAATTAACAGAAAGAAAGCACTAAAATTGAGTGGTTGAGGAAGTGGGATTTTTAGTTGAGATTTCAAGGAAGCCAGCAAGGTCAGTAGTGTAGTAGAGGAGGGAGAGCATATTAGGTGTAGGGGACAGCAAGATAAAATACTCAGAGCTAAGAAACAGAGGGTCTTATTCATGAAACAGTCAGAGGACCAGTGTCACTGGATTAAAGAGTATGTTTTGGGGAGTAAGTGTAAAAAGATGGGAAAGAGAAGAGATGCAGAGTGGATGGGAGCCCTTGATCTCTGACACCGGAGAATGCTGGAGGCTACAGACGGAAAAGCCCAAATTGTCCAGAGCTGATCACTTTGGGGCGTAAGCACTCCCACAAAAGCTGGAAAGAGAATACTGGATCTGTCAGTGACTTCTGAGATGTAGGAACAAAGCTGTTGGTGAGACTACCTCAGAGACTCCCTCCATCTTGTATTTTCTTATAGAAGGCTGAGATATACTTACCTTTTTCCTTCCCTATTTGCTTTACTCTTACACTAACAGAAACCAGATACAGGGGAAGGAAGCTTGCCTCCCTCACCCCATCTTTTGGTGGTTGCAGTGGTTGCTTTCAAAACTACTACTTTTGTTTCAGCAATTACTTCTAGAATTATTTTCTTATTGTTGCCTTTTTTTTTTTAGCATATTTCAGTATATGGGAAACAATTAATTAATATCTGGATGACCTCTCTGTTTACTCCAATGTTATCAGTGAGCATAGGAATGAAGAGAGGACAAAAGATTTAAAATACTGAAATTTTTACAAACTATTCTGGATTTGTCAATGTAAACTGCCTGGAGACTCAAGCCACATATTTAATTAAGAATTCGATGCACTGAGGAGGAAACATGCCTTACGATTCTCCCAGGAGGCACTAGAGAAACATGCCTTATGAGATGTAGGAACTCCCAGTTTTGTGAGGACATTATCTGTTATGCCTAGGAATTGGGGAAATGGATGGGATGCCCTCTAAGCTGAAGGAACTCTTGTAGTAATTTTCACTCAGGACAGTTTGTTTTTTCACTTGGAGATGACAGAAGTAACAAAATGAACTCTGTACGTCACCTATGTGCTAGGTACTATACTAAACTCTTCATAAATATGATCTCATTTGGAAGCAGTTAGGTGGCACAGTCGACAGAGAGCCAAGTCTGGAGTCAGGATCACCTGAGTTCCAGTCCCACCTCAGACACTTACTAGGTGTGTGACCCTGAGCAAGTCACTTAAACTGTCTCAGTTTCTTCACCTGTACAATGGGGATAATAACAGCACCTACCTCTCAGGGTTGTTGTGAAGTTCAAACGAGATAGTATTTGTAAATCAATCAATACAGTGCCTGGTACATAGTAGACTCTATAGAAATGTTGACTGCCTTCCCACTCCTTATGCTCACCCTGGGAGCTAGGTGTAATTACTATCCTCATATTATACTTGAGGAAACCAAGGTAAAAAGAGATTAAGGGATTGCCCAGGGTCACACAGCTAACAAATGTCTGTGGCTACTGGTACTCTTATCTCTTCCTGACTACAGGCACAATACTCTGGGTACTCTCCCACCTAGCCACTTCTAGGTACAGGATGACAGATCTAGAGCTGAAAGGGACCTGACAGGCAATCTAGTCCAAGCCTCTGAATTTTCAGATAAAAAGGTGACTTTCAAACAAAAAACTTCAAGTCCTCAATCCCTCTTGTGAATGCTCTATATGATGTGGGAGATTATTGGGGACTAGAGTTCCCTTCAGAGAGGGGAAGCTTATTTTTCCTTTCTTTTTTTCCTACTGTTGCTACTCATTTAATACCAATGACAATTTTTGTTCTTTTGCAGTTGTTGTACACTAGGATTGGTCCCTCTAAGTACTAAGAAGGCAATAACTTATTAAAAAAAACTGTAAAAAACGGATTCTTGAGGGAGGGACTGGGAGGTGACCAGATGGTGGATTGCCTGAATCTACACCATAGAATATAAAGAAACACAGAGGGAAAAGACAAGAAAAAGTAAAAGTTATAACAGCTCTCTGTGCTTTGCAAAGAACTACAAGGAAGAGAAGGGTTACAGTGATGGAAATGGAGCCTTATGGATAGACGATTGCAATCAAAACCACATTCTTCTTACGGCAGCCATCCAGACAAATTCTTCCATTTTATTTAGGGCAGTGATCATTCTTTGCTTCAGATGACTCAACTTTGGAGCACTGAAAGCTTGGGGGCTCCAGTCTGAGCTAGTTTAGAAAGCTGGGAATAGCGGGGGCTAGGTGGTGCAGTGAATAGAGCACCGGCCCTGGAGTCAGGAGTACCTGAGTTCAAATCCAGCCTCAGACACTTGACAGACTTTCTAGCTGTGTGGCCTTGGGCAAGTCACTTAACCCCAATTGCCCTCCAAAAAGCAAAAAA
>NW_027187369.1:17625009-17677588 GCF_028583685.1 Petaurus breviceps papuanus
CAATTGCCCTCCAAAAAGCAAAAAAAAAAAAAAAAAAAAAAAAACCCCACAAAAAAAAAAAAAAAAAAAAAAAAAAAAAAAAAACGTCGGGAATAATGTAACACAATACAGTGTAGCAGAAGGAGAGGAAGAAAGTTCTCCTCAAAAAGGAAAAAAAATCAGTCTTGAAATTAGATTGCTGCTTCCTTGAGTGCAAACACTGTCTTTTGTATCTCCAGCACTTACTTAACACAGTGCCTAGCACCTAGTAGGCACTTAATAAATGTTTACTGATTGACTGAATGACTGATAGACAATGCCTCAGAATTGCAGGATATAATTCTAACATCAATTTCAATATCAGGAAATAAGATGGAAGAATGAGGCAGTAGTGGTGGGGAGGTCCTACCAGAACTGGCATTGTTCTGGCAGTGAGGCATGTGGAAGACGGGAATCCATGAAGTGAGCTCTACAAAACAGCAGCCGAAACCATATAAAGGGGAGAGCCCAGAATGGATACACTGAGAGTTTTGATTGCATAAAGAATACAGAAAATAGTAAGAGACTTGATAATTAGAATAGACACAAACCAGAAAATAATAGACTACAGTAGACAGAAGAGAGGATACACACTGAAGAGAATAAGAGATGTTTCCTCTGAGAAGGGATACAAAAAATGAAATTTTAAAAACTAATGAACAGGAATTGTTTAAGGTGAGGAGAACAGAAAATATACTTGGCTGAGAGTGAAAAAAAGAGGGAAAGTATCATATAACCAGTTAAAAGTAGGAAGAAAAAAGAACTAATAAGCAAAACCCCAAATGGAAAGTATAACAAATGAGAGAGGCGATTAAGGTGAGGGGAAAAGAACCAGTGGGGGCAGGACCACCTTACAAAGATTAAACTAAAGTAATGGAAGACTGTGTTTACTGCAGAAGAGGCAAAAAAAAGTCTTTGAAAAACATATTAGAGAAAAATGGAAAAAATAGAGACCTAATTAATAATTTCAAATGTGAATGGATTACGTAGTTTAATAAAATGAAAAAGCAATAAATTAGATAAGAAAACGAAACTCTACAATCTATTGCTTATAAGAAATACAATGAAAAAATAGATACACATAAAATAATACAGAGGGGTTGGAAAACATTTGCTATGCATTAAATGAAGCTTAAAAAGTAGGAGTTTAAATCTTGCTATTATATAAAGCAAAAACAAATATGCAGAAAATTAAATGGGAACAATAAGGAAACTATCATGCAGAAAGGAACCATAGTCAAAAAACCAATGTCAGTAATAAGTTTGTACATTCCAAATGTGTTAGCATCAAATTCATAATGAAAAGATCAGCTGAGGTACAAGAATACACAGACAGTAGTATCAAAATAGTGATAGGAGATTTCAATATCCCTCTCAGTTTGGCTTAAGTCTAACAGAAAGATAAACAAAAGGGAAAATATAGAATTGAACAGTCTGCTAGAGAAACCAGAGTTATAAGATTTATGACACCTAATATATAAGACTGGGAAAGAACAGATATATTTCCTTCCACCACAAAAAACTTTTACACAAAAACTGACTATACTGTAGGGCAGAGAGATGTGGCAAAGATATATAAAAAGGTGGAAATAATTAATATGTAGACCATAACATGATAAAAATAGTCATTGGTTCGGAAACCACAAACAAAAGACACAGATCCAAATGGAGAATTAACAGTAAAATCCTACATAATGAGTGGGTCAAAGAACTAATTATTTTAAAAATTAATAATAATCTGAGAGAAAATGATAATGATACAACAATACCAAAATATCTGGGATGCAACAAAAACATTCTTCAGGGAAAAAATAAAATCCCTATGAACATCCATTAACAAAATAGTAAAAGAGAAAATTAACAAAGTGAATATGCATTTTAAAATGAGAAAGTCAATAAATAAACCTAAAATAAGCACAAAAGGAGAGATACTAAGAATTGGAAGGAAAACAAAAAAACTTTAAGAATGATAAAGTTAAAATCCAGTCCTCTGAAAAGACTAATAAAATTAATAAAACTTTACATTATATGACTTTAAAAAGGAAAGCAGAAAATGAAATCAACAAAACACCAATGACAACAAAAGGAAAAGAAACAAAAATAATAGTTGGCAGTTATTATACATAGTTTATATGCCAACAAAACACAACATACAAAAGATATAAAGCAATACCTTGGAAAATAATGAGGGCCCAAATGGACAGAAGACCAAGTAAAGATCTTAAATAATCTAATCTCAGAAAAGGAAATAGAATTATCTGTGAAAGACTGGTGGGGGGTGGGGGGAGGGTGGAAGTGTCTTCTAGTCCTGATGGAATCACAGGAGAATTAAATAAAACTTTTAAAGAATAATTAGTACCTTTTAGGAGAAAAAATATAGCCCTTACACCTAAACCAGAGAAGGATAAACACACAAAAAAAGAACTACAGATCAATATCATTAATGCCAATTCAGAAATTTTAAATAAAATCCTGTAAAACTACAGTGATGTATCCAAGAAATCATTATTACCAGGTAGTATTAATTTTTTTTAAATTTTTTAAAGCAATTGGGGTTAAGTAACTTGCTCGAGGTTACATGGCCAGTTATTTCTGGGTGTGGTGCTAAGTATTGGAGTCTGGATTTGATCCCAGGTCATCCCGAATCTGGGGCCAGTGCTCTTACTCACTGCGCCACCTGGCCGCCCCTACCAAGTAGTATTTGTACCAAGGATGCAAGGATGGTTCAATATTAGGAAATAATCAACAGAATTAATATTAAAAACCAAAACATCTAAAGCTACATGATCATCTCAATAGATGCAGACCAAGCCTTGGACAAAATATAATTCTTTATGCAACAAGCCCTACAAAGTATTTAATTTTAATATCACAAAAATCTATCTAAAACCAAAATAAAGTATTACATTAGGACATACTAAATATAGGAATAAACCTTTCCCAAGAAATACAGGTGTGGAATAAGGATGCCCACTCTCCACACTATTATTGGCTATAGTTCTGGAAATGCTAGTAACAGCAATAAGGTAAAAGAAAGAAAGTAAAGGAATAAAGACAGGTAAAAAAGATATATGACGATCTCTGTTTGCTGATAATATGATGGTTTGCTTGGAAAATCCTAGGAAATTAGCAAATATCCTAGTTGAGACAAGAGTTTTAACAAAGCTGCAGTTTACAGATGAATTTTTTAAAATCAAAGCATTTCCATACAAAAATAACAAAACATGAGGAGCAATAATAGAATGGGAAATACCATTCAAAATAACTATAAGATGCATAAAATAAACCAATGAAAACACACAAAACACTCATATAAATTCAACTACAAAGTGCTCAAAAAAATAAAAAAGAACAACTTGAATAACTGCAGGGATATTCAATCGCCATGGCTTAGACTTGCTAATATAATAAAAAATGAAAACTACCCAGAGTCAAATTTACACTTGTAATGCTATGCCAATCAAATAAACAACAGAATAATTTATAGAATTTGATACAATAATGATATAATTCTTATGGAAATACCAAATATCTAGAGTGTCAAACGAAATAATGAAAAGAAATAATATGAAGGGGGAAAGATGCAGCTATGTGACACAGTGGATAGAGGGCTGGGCTTGGAATCAGGAAGACTCATCTTTTGCATTCAGATCTGGCCTCAGATACTTATTAGCTGTTTGACCCTGGGCAAGTCACAACCCTAGTTGCCTCAGTTCCCCATCTATAAACTAAGGTGAAAAAGGAAATGCCAAATCACTCCAGTATCTTTGCCAAGAAAATCCCAAAATGGGATCACAGAGAGTCAGACATGACTGAAAATGACTGAACAACAACAAATGAAGGGAGAACAGCAAGTCTAGATCTCTAATTACATTACAAAGCAGAAGTCATAAAAAACATCTAGAATTGTTTGAAAAACAGAAAGATACATCAATGGAATAAGCCACACAAGAGGGAATCAAAAACTTTTACTAGAACTCAATAATACAGTATTTGATAAAGTGGAAAACATAAACCATCTTGGAAAAAACTATCTATTCAATAAAGACTACTAGGAAAATTAGAGAGCAATCAGTCAGAAATTAGGCTTAGACTAAGGCTTTACACCATATTCCACAAACATTTTAAATGGATACACAACTTTAATACTAAAATCATATTAAAATTTGATGAGAAACAGATCATATACCTCTAAAAGCCATGGGAAGGAGATGTAGAGGAAATTCTATAGTTAAAATAGATAACTTTGATTACATGAAACTGCAAAGCATCTGCACAGTCAAAATTATTACACAAAGGATAATGGAAGTGATCAAATAGGAAAAACAATCTATCAAATTTCTCAGATGAGGGTTTGGTATAGAAGATATATAAACTATGTACATGCCACACCACACACACAAGACTAATAGCCATTACTCAGAAGATAAATGATCAAAGGATATGAACAAACAGTTCTTAAAAGAACTTGAAAGAGGGGCGGAGCCAAGATGGCAGAGTAGAAGCAGGACTTTCCCGCGGCTCCAGCTTCCACCCTCCCCAATCCATGTAAAAAGGGGACTCTAAACAAACTTTGGAGCTGCAGAACCCACAAAATGACACAGAGAAGCTAGCCTCCAGCTGAGGACAGCCCGGCAGGCCGGCAGGAATCGGCCAGCGCAGCGCTCTGGGAGCCGAGCCCAGCCCCACGCCGAGGCTTTAGCCCCAGGGCGGGCCTGACCAGCTTCTGGCCAGAGGGACTCCAGATCAGCAGCAGCTGTGGCTGTTTCCAGATTTATCAACACATAGACACAAAGGACAAAGTGAGAGGTCAGTACAGTCTGGACTTTGGGACCAGTAAGTGGGAGTGCGTGGCTTTTACCCCCAGGGCGAAAAGCCACTGAGACTCCAGCACAGCCAGCCAGCACCACCTGGCGGCTTCAGCTCTTGGCCTGCAGAGTGTAGGGGGACCAAGCACCAGTCTGAGGGGTCATCGCTCTTGGTTTAACCTGCTTGGATCTGGATTGCAGTCTAGGGTGGAGGTCCCGGGGTGTGTGTCCAGCTTGCCAGAGTGTGTGGAGACCTCAGAGAGGGCACACCCATCTAATACCTCCAGCAGCTGAGAAAACCCCAGCGTTTGGGACAAAAGCTCCCCTGTCTGGTGGCAGAGTCCTACTGTGGCAAAAAGCCCAAAAGTCAAGTAATTGAGTGCAAAATGAGCAGGCAAAAGAACTTAAAAGTATTCACAACCACATGAAAAAATGCTCCAAATCACTAATAGAAAGAGAAATGCAAATGTAAATCAAAGCACCCTGAGTTTGTACTTCACAACCCACAAATTGGGAAAAATGACAGTGGTCAATGTCAGAGGGGTTATAGAAGGATAAGCCCGTTAATACCTTGTTGATGGTGCTGTGAAATGGTACAACTCTTTCAAAAACATTGGAATTATGCAAATAAAATGATTAAAATATCTATATCCATTGAACCAGAGACTCTACTACTGGGCTTATGCCCCAAGGAAGCCATTGATAAGAACGCTCCCATGTACCTCAACATATTTATACCAATATTTTTATTGAAAGCTAAGAATCAGAAACAAAGTAGACACCCATTAACTGGGACCTGGCTGAACAAATTGTGGTACAAGAATGTCATGGAAAATTACTGTGCTATAAGAAAAGATGTATATGATAAAAACGAGAAGTGTGGAAAGATATATATGAATGCATATAGAGTGAAGTAAGGAGAGGCAAATATATGTGAGTATTAACTACAAACAATGAAAATTGAGAGAACTATAAACTAAAATATCAAAATTAAATGTAACAAAATTATAAAGATTAAGCAGAATTTGAATGAAGAGATATGAGCAAATATGTTCAAAGATATGAGAACACACATTCAACATACCCCTTAATTGAGGTGGAAGGTCCACACGTTATATATTGCACATGTTGTTGGATTTTTTCAATGCATCAATCAGTTGTGCTGACTTATATTCCTCTTAAAAAAATACTATTTGTCATTGGGGTTGATGTGGATACAGAGGTGCCTTAAGGGTTAAAAATAATATTAAGGGTTGCTTTATCAGTAAATAGGGAGGCCTTCCTGAGCCTGTGAGCATCCTAAAGTAAACTTCCCCCCTTATCCTGGACCATTTCAAATACCATAAAACTTCCCCCTCATCTGGGACCATAAAACTTCGTTGTCACCGCTCCATCCTGGGTCATAAAATTTCCCCTGTCTCCCTTATCTTGTGTCATCCATCTTCCTCATCCTTTCCCTAAATCTCCAACCCCCACTAGAGACCCTAAAATTACATCATCTAAAAGACTCATTTCTAAAATATACAGAGAATTGAGTCAAATCTATAAGAATACAAGTCATTCCCCAAATGATGGATGGTCAAAGGATATGAACAGGCAGTTTTCAGAGGAAGAAATTAAAGGTATATACATATATATAAGCATATGAAAAAATGCTCTAAATCACTATTGATTAGAGAAATGCAAATCAAAACATCTCTGAGGTACCACATCTCACCAGTCAGATTGGCTAAGATGACAAAACAGGAAAATGACAAAAGCTGGAGAGGATGTGGAAAAATTGGAACACTATTGCATTGCTGGTGGAGTTGTGAAGTGAATCAATCATTCTGGAGAGCAATCTGGAATTATGCCCAAAGGGCTATAAATAATTTCATACCCTTTGACCCAGCAATACCACTTCTAGGGTTGTATGCCAAAGAGATCATAGAAGTGGGAGAAAGACCCATAAGTACAAAAATATTTATAGAAGCTCTTTTTGTGGTTGCAAAGAATTGGAAATTAAGGGGGCGCCCATCAATTGGGGAATGGCTGAACAAGTTGTGGTATATGAATGTAATGGAATGTTATTGTGCTGTAAGAAATGAGGAGGAGATGGACTTCATATTTACCTGGAGAGGCTTATACGAACTGATGCCGAGTGAGAAGAGTAGAACCAGGAGAAATTTGTACACAATAACAGACACAACGTATGTTTGACAACCAACTTTGATAGACTGGACTCTTTTCAGCAATGCAGGGTTATAAGTCAATGTCAAAAGACTCATGATGGAGAGAGATGTCTAAATCCAGAAAAAGAACTAGAAAGAGCTGAGTTTGAATCCAGATTGAAGCAAACTACCTGCTTTTTTTCTTGTTTGGTTTTGTTTCCTCTTTTGCATTGTTCATTCCATCTGATACGATCCTTCTTTATAACCTGACTAATGTCTAATGCAAAAGTATTTGCCGATCCTATACTTGATTGTATGCACCATGGGGGGGAAGGGGAGGGAGGGAGAGAAAATTTGAAACTCAACAAATTGTGGAACTGAATGTTGTAAACTAAAAGTAAACAAACAAATTAATAAAGACCAAAAAATTAAAAAAAAAATAAAATTACATCATCATCCTACAGACTATGTAGCTTTCTGTCTGTATAAGTCTGGTCCTTGTCCCCTGGCCTTTTGTTTAGCTCTTTGCTAAGTCTCAGGCACACATGCTTTTGCATTATTAAAACTCCCTTCAGCTAAAGAGGTCTGATTGAATTCTTTCAAAACTGAACCAGGTCACACAACTCTGACCTCAACAGAGTGATGCTCAGGGAGGAGAGGGAGAGATTCTTGGAATTACCATGGTGATGATAAAAGAAAAACAAAATATCAATAAAGGCAAAATTTTAAAAAACTAATTAACCAAAAATGCACAGTAAAAAAAAAGCTCCCTGAGGACAAGGACTATTGTCTTGTTTTATTTTCATCTACAGTGCTTAGCACAATAGCTGGAATGTAATAAGCACATAATAAATGCTTATTTTTTTCTTTTTATTTTTTCACTCATTTTTACTTTTTAGTTTACAATCATTCATATCCACAAGATTTTCAGTGACAAATTTTCTCCCCATTTTTACCCTACCCACCACCCCAAAACTGTGATCCCACTGAATATCCCCTCCCCCAATCAATCTGCTCTCTCCCATATCTTCCCCCACCCCCCCTCTGACTTTCCAGTAGGACGTGGTGGATATCTATGACCTAGTGCCTGTATATCTTATTTCCCAGTTACATGTAAAATACTAATTATATATACATTTGATTTAAAAACTTTGAATTCCAGATTCTTTCTCTTCTTCCCTCATCACTCAACCTTACTGGAAAGATAAGCAATTCAATATAGGTTGTACATGTGTAGCCATGAAAACATTTCCATAGTAGATATATATTGAAAGACAGACTATATTTCCCTCTGTCCTATTCCACCCTCAACTTGTTCTATTCTCTACTTTGATCCTGTCTCTTTTCAAAAGTGGGTGCTTCCAACTTCCCTCCACCCCATCTTGCCCTTCCTTCCATCATCTCCCCTCTCACACCCTCCCCCCTACTGTCCTGTACGGTGAGATACCCTATTTAGTATGTATGTCATTCCCTCCCCAAGTCAAATTCAATGAGAATAAGGTTGACTCATTCCCTTTTACCTTCCTGTTCTTCCCCTCCATTGTAAGTTTTCCTTGCCTCTTGTATATGAGATAATTTACCCCATTACGTCTCTCCCCATCTCCTATTATTATATTCCTTTCTCTCCTCTCAATTTCACCTTTTAAGTATGATCCCTACCTATTCAATTGTTTCTGTGCCCTCTGTCTCTGTATACCTGTACACATATGCACACACACTCAAATATGTATTCATACACCCATATACCCTCCTATATGGACATATATGTATGTATGTAAATATATATGTATATATACACACATTTCTATTTCCTTCAACTATTCTCATTCTGAGAAAAGTTTCATAAGTTATAATTATCGTTTTAACATATAGGAGTGTAAATAGTTCAACTTTGATAAGTTCCTTATATTTTCTTTTCCCTGTTTACCTTCTCATGCTTATTTTGCTTCTTGTATCTGAATGTCAAATTTTCTATTCAACTCTGTTTTTTTCATCAAGAATGCTTGATAGTCCTCTATTCCATTGAATGACCATATTTTCCCCTGAAACATAATACTCAGTTTTGCTGGGTAGGGGATTCTTGATTTTAATCCCAGCTCCTTTGACCTCTGGAATATCATATTCCAAGATATTTGGTCCCTCAGTGTAGAAGGTGCCAGATCCTGTGTTATCCTGATTGTGTTCCCACAATATTCAAATTTATAATGTCTACAGTAACTTTATATGGGATTTCTCTTTCTATCACTTCCTGTTGGATTTCATTAGAAATATACAGGAATGTTGACTATTTACGTGGGTTTACTTTATATCCTGCAACTTTGCCAAATTTATTTATTGTCTCAAGTAGTTTTTTACTTGATTCTCTAGGATTCTCTAAGTATATCATCATGTCATCTGCAAAGAGTGATAGCTTAGTCTCTTCTTTGCCTAATTTGATTCCTTTGATTTCTTTTTCTTCTCTATTTGCTACTGCTAACATTTCTAGTACCAGATTGAATAAGAGGGGTGATAGTGGACATCCTTGTTTCATCCCTGATCTTATTGGAAATACTTCTGGCTTATCCTCATTACATATAATACTTGCTAATGGCTTTAAATATATGCTACCTATTATTTTAAGGTAGACTTCATTTATTCCTTCACTTTCTAGTGTTTTAATAGGAATGTATATTGTATTTTCTCAAAAGCCTTTTCTGCATCTATTGAGATAATCATGTGGTTTTTGCTACTTTTATTGCTATGATCAATTATAATTATAATTTTCCTAATATTAAACCACACTTGCATTGCTGGAATAAATTCTACTTGATCAAAGTGTATTATTCTTTTTTTAAAAAACCAATTGGGGTTAAGTAACTTGCCCAAGGTTACACAGCCATTTATTTTGTGTGGGTGTTAAGTATCTGAGGCCGGACCCTATCCCGGGTCCTCCCAACTTCAGGGCCAGTGCTCTTACTGTGCCATTTAACCACTCCCAAAATGATAAGTTTACTATAATATTATATAAGATTATTCTTGTGATAAGTTGTTGGACTCTTTTTGCTGATATTTTATTTAAAATTTTTGCATATTCATGAGGGAAATTGGTCTATAATTTTCTTTCTCTGTTTTATCTCTTCTTGATTTAGGTATCAGTACCATATTTGTGTCATGAAGAGAATTTGGTAGGACTCCTTCTTCACTAATTTTCTCAAATAGTTTCTAGAGTATTGGAATCAATTGTTCTTTAAAAGTTTGATATTATTCACTAGTAAATCCATATGGCCCTGGAGATTTTTTCCTAAGGAGTTCTCTGATGGCTTGTTTGATTTTTTTTTTCTGAGATGGGGTTATTTAAGTAATTTACTTCCTCTTCAGTTAATCTGGGCAATTTATATTTTTGTAAATATTCATCCATTTCACTAAGATTGTCATATTGATGTGTACACAACTTGACAAAATAATTCCTAATTATTGTTGTAATTTCTTTGTTGGAGGTAGATTTACCTTTTTCATTTTTGATACTCATAATTTGTTTTCTTCTTTTTTTATCATGTTGACTAAGGTCTCTCAATTTTATTGTTTTTTTTTTAAAAAAAACTCTTATTTTTATTCATTAATTCAATAGTTTCCTTAATTTCAATTTTATTTATCTCTCCTTTGGTTTTATTATTAATTTAGTATTTAATCGGGGATTTTAAATTTGTTCTTTTTCTAGCTTTTTCAATTTCATACCCAATTGATTGACTTCCATTTTCTCTAATTTATTCATATATGCATTCAGAGATATAAAACTTCCCCTAAGGACTGCTTTTTCTGCATCCCACAAGTTTTGGTATGTTGTCTCATTATTGTAATTCTCTTAAATGAAGTTACTGATTGTTTCTATAATTTCTTGTTTGACGCACTCATTCTTTAGGATTATTTCATTTCCAATTAGTTTTTTGCATATAATTTTTATTAGATCATGATATGAGCATAATGCATTTAATATTTCTGCCTTTCTGCACTGAATTGTAAGATTTTTAGGCCATAGTACATGGCCATTTTTTGTATATGTGCCATGTAGTCTTGAGAAGGCATATTTCTTTTTATCCCCATTCAGTTTTCTCCAGAGATCTATCATATCTAGCCTCTCTAAAATTATATTCACCTCCTTAACTTTTTTCTTGTTTATTTTGAGGTTAGATTTATCAATTTCAGAGAGGGGGAGATTGAGGTCCCCACTAGTATAGTTTTGCTGTCTATTTCTTCCTCTAATTCCCTTAACTTCTCTAGGAATTTGGATGCTATACCATTTGGTGCATATATGATAACTAATAATATTGCTTCATTCTCAATGGTGCCTGTGGGAAGCCAAGCCCACCCAGGGACCCCTGCCCTTCTGTGGCAGTGTCTGAGATAGTGGTAGAGAGGAGCCCTGCTGGCCAGCAGCAGAGCTAAGGAAAAGTTATATGAAAAGATAGACTTCAAAAGAGTTACTTACCCAGAGGCTGACAATCATAAATGAGACAGGCGTCCAGGATGGTGGAAAACTGAGTCAACTTTATTCAGCTAAGAGTCCAGTCTATATAGTGTAAAACTACATAGTCATCACAAGCCACTACCTTTGGGATTACGCCGTTGCCCTAGTTCCCATTCACTTCATACATGATGGTCATGTACTCTATCCTAGTTATTAGGGTATGAGTACTGGGCAGGATGTTCCAAACCTCCCTAAAACAGAATGGAGTTGTCCCAACGCTTCAAGTTAATACTACATTGCAACATTATGCTAGTTTCCCCTGAGAACAGTGGGAGTGTCCTTGTTCCCAAGCTGGGAGTGCATACCAAACTTCTCATGGGGATGTGAAGACCATGCCTTTGAGCCTTCCTGGGGGATAGGGAACCAATCCAGGCCTAGTTAGCAGGGTCTTATGCTGCAAGAGCTTATTCAGCTATCAGAGTCAGAGCCCCACTGGCCGTGATCCTTTACAGGTGACTTTTAGCAGGGTATAGTTTCCTTCATTATCTCTTTTTGATTAGATTTATTTTTGCTTTTGCTTTATCTGAGGTGAGCATTGCTACCCCTGCTTTTTTTTTTTTTACTTTAGCTGAAGCATGATATATTCTACTCCAGACTTTAACTTTTACCCTATGTGTGTCCCCTTGTTTCAAATGTGTTTCTTGTAGACAGAATATTGTAGGGTTATGATTTTAATCCATTCTGCTATCCACTTCCATTTTATGGGAGAGTTTGTACCATTCACATTCACAGTTATGATTACTATCTGTCTCTCCCTCCATCCTATTCCTTCCCCTGTTTATGTTTTTGTTCCTTCATTCTCCTTTCCCCTCCTTAAGAGTTTTCATTTTGACCACCACCTCCCTCAGTATTCCCTCCCTGTGACCTCCCCTCTTCACCTACCCTTTCCCCTTACTAATTCCCTCCCTTCTAACCACACCCCCGTTCTTATTCCCCCCTTACCCTTCCTACTGCCCATAGAGCACAATGGATTTTTGTACTTATCAGAGTATATTATTCCCTCTTTGGTCCCAAACCAATGAGAGTAAATTTCATTCAGTGTTCCTCTCCCTCCCTCCTTTCCATTCATTATTTTTTTTATAAAGCAATCGGGGTTAATTAACTTGCTCAAGGTTACACGGCCAGTTATTTCTGGGTGTGGTGCTGAGTATCTGAGCCCGGATTTGATCCAAGTCATCCCGACACTGCAGCCGGTGCTCTTACTTGCTGAGCCACCTGGCCGCCCCTTTCCCTTTATTATAATGATTTTTCATGTTTTTTCACATGATAATCTTAAATTTAACTGATTATGCTGATCCCTCTTTGAACGACAACCAATGAAAATATAATTCTTATGATGTTCATCTCCCTCCCTCCTTCCCCTCTACTATAGTATGTTTTTATGCCTCTTTGTGTGGCATAATTTACCTTTTTCTGCCTCATCCTTTCCTATTCTCCCACTACAATCCCTTTGAATCCATTAGTAAGGGGTTTTTTTGTTTGTTTTTTAATCATTAGGTCAGTTCATTTATACCCACACACTCTATTTATGGATATTCCTTTTAAAGGTTAAGATAATCATATCAGTTTCAGTACTGACAGGTATCAGCTTCTCATATCAGGATGTAAACAGTTTCCTCTTATTGAATCACAAGTTATGTGCATGTGTGCATGTATATGTGTGTGTGAGTGTGAGTTTTCCTTGTTTACCTTTTTATGTCTTTCTTGAGTCTTGTAATTGGAGATCAAATTTTCCATTGAGTTCTGGCTTTTTCATCAGGAAAGCCTGGAAGTCCCTTATTTCATTAAATGACCATCTCCTTGCCTGAAAGATTATGCTCAGTTTTGCCAGGTATTTGATCCTTGGTTGTAGTCCTAGCTCTTTTGCCTTATGAAACATCAAATTCCAATCCTTCTGATCTTTTAATGTAGAAGGTGCTAGGTCCTGTGTAATCCTTACTATAGTTCCACAATATTTGAATATTTTTTTTGGCTGCTTGCAGTATTTTCTCCTTGACCTTAAAATTCTGGCATTTGGCTACTATATTTCTTGGAGTTTTCAATTTGGGATCTCTTTCAGGAGGAGTCTGGTGAATTCTTTCAATAACTATTTTACACTCTGATTCTAGGACTTCAGGACAGTTTTCTTTGATAATATCTTGGAGGATGTTGTCCAGGCTGCTTTTTTCATCGTGGCTTTCCAGTAGACCAATAATCCTTAGATTATCTCTCCTGGATCTGTTCTTCAGGTCAGTTGTTTTTCCAGTGAGACATTTTACACTTTCTTCTAATTTTTCTATCTTCATGTTTTGCATGACTGACTCTTGATGCATCATAGAGTCCTTAGCTTCAATTTCACTGATTTTAATTTTTAGTGAATTATTTTCCTCAGTTACTTTTTGAAGCTCCTTTTTTTATGGAGGTATTTTCTCCAGTTAGATTGTTAACCTTCTGTTCCAGTTCACAAATTTTTATTTTTAAGTATTTGTTTTCTTCAGTGAAATTTTTTTTCCAATTTGGTCACTGGAGATTTAAATTTACATTCTACTGCTCTAATTTGGTTTTAAACTCTTTCTTGAGCTCCTCCAAGAATGCTTTTGGGAAAGAGCAGATTGGAGAAGGGGATATCTAGTGGGATTGCTATCTTGGGGAGGTGGGTAGGGGGAAAAATGGGGAGAAAATTTGTAATTCAAAATCTTGTGGAAATGAATGATATAAACTAGAATTTAATAAAGAATTACAAAAAAAAGAATGTTTTGGGGGCTTAAGACAAGTTTATATTTCATTCTGTGTTCTCACGTGTGGATTCAGAGTTCATGAAAGTTATTCTCATTCACAATAATAGGATTCATTTGTCTTTGGTCTTGCTTTTGCAATTCTCTTCCCGCCTACTGTAATCACCTATTTCCTGTCCTTTAAAGTGTATTTCTGCTCCTGAGTTATGGAGGGCTCTAACCCAAGCTTTTCAGGCTGGGAGCTAGTTGCCTGGTTGTTGACTTTATGTGCTGTAGCCTCTGGGTATCTAGACTGAGGCCAAGGCCAGGACTCTCAGTGTTTCCCCTGAGTTATCCTGAGGCTCACAGAGTAATCTGTGGGGGAGGGGTGGTCTGGCCGCTTCAGGTTTCCACCTCTGTGCTCCTGGGCTACAGCTCAACAGGCTCAGCAGCTGGCAGCCAGCAGAGCTGGTGTCTGTAGATTCCCCTGGTGGTACTCAGGCCACCTGGACTTGTGTTGTTAGTGCTTCCTGGCTGCACCACCCTGAGCTTCTGGATCTCTTGCTGGGTTGGGGCTTATTGGGACCTTTCCTGCCCTTCAGTTAAGACTCCTTACTGCCTCAGTTACACCCTTTCTCAGTAACTCCTAAGCCTGAGGCTATTTCTACTATTTCAGGATTTTACTCTGGGTGGGACATTTTTCTCTGGGTTTTCTGGGTCAGGGAGGGGGAATCTGAGCAGCTAGGGTTTACTTTGCCATCTTGGCTTCTGGAAATTCAGGTAGATGATTTTTAAATTTCCAGGCTGTGGGCTGATAGCCCCAGGAGAAGTTGCTGTCCCTGCTGTGGGCCCTGTGCTTTCTTTTACCCAGCTCTGACTGATCCTCAGTCCTGTGGTGAAAGGGTTGCAAATAACCCTTGGGGTGGGTGAGTCTTCTGGCTGGGGCTCCTTCTCGCTCTGCTATAGTCTGCTCTCTAGTATGCACTGGTGCAGCCAGGCTTCCCCTGCCCAGAACCATGTCGGTACTTTCCTGGGCTGGATTCTGCCATGCTCCATCTCCCAGGGTATACTATTACTCTAAAATCCATTCAGATTCACTTTTTAAAGTTTAGCAACAGGATTCATGGAGGAGCTTAGAAAAGGTACTGCTTCCTTTCCGCCATTTTGGCTCCCAATAGACAGAATTTTCAATATATTATTGTCCACTTTAAATGATTGTGGCTTTAATAATGAATATTTGATAGCAAATTTAATTGCATTTTTTTTCTGATGGTGCTAATAAAATTCTGGAAGAAAGTCTAGAGTGGCTACAAAGCTGCAAGGATATTTTCCTAAAATCATTATTCAGCACTATTTAAATCATCAATTGCAATTGCATTTGACAATTCAATACATGGAATAATTGAAGAATTTTTAAATATTTCTGGATAAAAATCCAATCTAACAAAAATCATACTGAGCTAGAAACTGTAGCTAAATAACTTGTAACTGAAATTGTTAAAATTGTTCAAGTACTAAGACTGATATAGGCAGCATTTAGTTTACCATCTGGTGCTGGTACATATGATATACCTTATCCTGCAGTAAATACGCATTTTTCTTGTCCTTCCTATTCTGGTTTGGCAACAAGATTAGCTAACATTAATTTCTTGAAAGATCTTGCTTTAATAGTAATTGGCATTCTGTAAGAATTTTTATTATTTTCAACTGTGCTGCAATCAAGATCAATTAACATTCAAAAAGCACAAAATTTAATCAAATATACCATAAAAGCAAGGGAAATTTAAGATATATACTAGAAAGTACAAATCTCAAGTTGAAAAGCTGATTGTCAGATAAGCTTAAAGACATTTCATCTGATAGAAATATTAAATTTAATGTTCTTCCTAGGAATATGCTATAAGAAAATATAATTTAATACATGAACTTTACATTTTATTGGACAGAAAATGATGAAAGCATTTTTAATTATCTTGATTTATTAGAACCATCTAGTTGGCCTTTTGAGGAACTAACTTCACCATGGATAACTGGTGAAAAAACCTTTTATTAGGCAGGTGAAATTTTAAAACATGAAATTGATTTGAAGAATTTTTGATATTTTATAGATAATCAAACAATGTTCCAATCCCTGCAACTACGCAAATAGCTAGAGATAGTGAGTACTACTGCAATAAGTAGTGCTAATGCTGAAAGAGGTTTCAGTTTAATGAATAGAATTCATATGATAATTTAATAGTAGATAATGTACCAGATTTAATAAAAATGAATTTACTGGGAAAGGAGTTAATGGATTAGGATGCAACTCTATTTATCAAATCAAGGTTGAACTACAACCATAGGTTAGCTACAGACAAAGGAGTTAAGCAAAAATTAGCAGAAGTATTCTGTGAGAATCAATTGAATATAGGGAATTTATAATTAAGAATGTTAGATATTTTATTATTATTTATCCTTTACATAAGTATAATTTATAATAAACATTTATACATGTTTCTCTCTGGAGAGCCAGTCATTAAATATTTACCAACACACAGTACTGCCCATACTCCCCTTCTTTGCTAGAGTAGGAGTTCTACAGGTATAATAAATTGTATAGATTTTCAGACTGTTTCAATGTATTCATCTGTTTTGCTGCTGTTGTTTTCTCTTGTCTTAAAATTATATTTATTTTTGGGGTAGCTAGGTGGCGCAGAGAAAACAGCACCAGTCCTGGAGTCAGGAGGACCTGAGTTCAATTCTGCCCTCAGACACTTAACACAAAAAAACTAGCTAGCCATGTGACCTTGGGCAAGTAACTTAACCCCAATTGTCCTACCTTCCCGCCTCCAAAAAAAAGCAAAAAAAATTTAATTTTTATACAAGATAGATCTCTGTGAGAGGGGAGGGAGAAGGATATTGGGAGAAATTTTGATGATGTAAGAAAACAAAACCTTTCAATAAAAATGTAATTTTTCAAACAGCAAATGAATGATTACAAAATTAAAAATACATATACTCATGTGTGATAAGGCAAGATAAAGTAAAGCAAACACCAGTGTGGCTACCATTAAAGAAGGCTTCTTGGAAAAGAGTCTTCAAAAGTGTAAAGACTTTTCTAACATGAAATTGATTTTGTTTTAAAATGGACCGATGAGACTGCTTCTTAAACAACTTGGAGGGAAAACAGTGCTTGTAAACCTCAGGAAAAAGAACTTACAAAGATCCCTGTGGTAGGAGACTCACACTTACACAAAAATAGAACAGCTCAACCTGGACCCATGCTATGAGTATTTTTCATAGGCCATGTAGCAAGGCAGGTAGCTATCTGCCATTAGGAAAAATGATGAAAGTAGCATGATCTCGAAAGGCCCCTTCTTCCATACTTGCAAAATAAAAAGGAGATCATAGTAACCTATATTTAGAGAAGGAAAGGACCTTAGAAGTCTAGTCCAACACACATTTTCAGAGGAGAAACTAAGGCCCAGGGAGGTTGTTGCTTGTGCAGGATCACTCAGGCAAGTAAGCATCAGATATAGGAGTTGAACTTCAAGGACATGTGTTGCTGCTAATGTCCTTCCTCCCTCTACTGACACTTATTTCAATTAAGTAGATGATTTTGGAGAGTTGGCCAAAAATATAGTCACCCTGTGGCCAACCTGCTCCAAAACCACACTCAAGTCAGACCAGTCCTTTGGCAAGAGATGCAGGGCTTCTGACTGCATCATACTCTGAACCTTTCCAGCCTTGTTTTCCTGTCAAAGACGAAAATCCACAATGATCTCCATACTGTGATAAGGGCATTAGAAGATAACTGGAAGAAGATTGTAATTATACACTGGTCAATATAAGCGATGTACCTTAGCCCAGAGGCTTGTAACTAGCCAACTAAACAACCTTGTCCCAAGAGCTAAATGGGTGGCATTTATTGGAACAAGAGGAAAGCCTAGATTGTCCTGCCTTGAACCTTCTCTCCTCTCTACCTCCAGGATAGCAACTATGCTAAAAGCAGTTAAAGACAGAATTTGTTTTCCAAGCAATTTTCCCTGTCCAGTCCTGGCAGCCATGAGAAGCAAAAGAAAAAAAAATGTCTCTGCGACTTTAAGAAAGCATATATGAATTAGCTCAATTTTTTAAACATTTGGAGCTTATTTCATGACTCATGTTTGATGTCCTCCACACAAATGCTTTATTGTAAAAGAATTATTGTGAAATCTAGGGTACTATTGATAGACTGACATATGAAGATGAACTGTTTGTCATATTGTCCTAACCTCTTCCACCAGAATCATTAGACTGTGTGAAGTCACTGACAGCAGAGAACTGCTTGTGTATTCTATCAAGGCTGGCGTTTACGATTATAGAATTGTATTTTTGCTAGACAGAGGGGACCAAAGGAACAAGTCAGTAAGAGGAATATTCCTCCATGGGACATCATGAAGCCCTCTTCTAAGCCAAAGAAGGTTCCTAGACTTGAGACAACTCTCTGGACCATCTAGATTGGCATGCTTCTGAATGCCGCTCCTGTAAAAACTGGAGATAAGAATGTTTCAAGCTGACAGTGGACCTTAGTGACCGCATAGTACAAGCTTCTCATTTTATACATCATAATACTGAGACCTGGAATGGGTAAGAACTTACCCAAGATCATACAAGGTAAGATTCAACACTGGGTAATTCCACTCCAAATACAGTGCTCTTACCACTACACCATGTTGTCAGTTACAATACAAATTTCCCAACTGTGAAGGATCCCTGCGCCTTATCATTGGTCCTGCAATTAATTGTCCTACAAAAACCCTAATGTTGACCAAGTTTTTCCACTCAGCTTTGCAGCTCAACTTTCCCAAACATATTGTCTCCTCCACTCAGAAATCAGAGACTACCTCACTTTTATATCTGTATTCCTATTTCTTAACACAATGTTTGGAACAGATCACTTAATAAATGCTAATGTCCTGTAATGGTTTCCAACTGAGTAGATTGTTAAAAGGAGGCATGTCCCAAACTCAGGTTTTCTGGGTGCCTCTCTGGTACAACCTACAGAAGTCACGCAACCAAAGTAGATCTAGATATTAAATAGATGACTTTTGAATGATTACATTTCTTCATTCAAACAGAAGACAATGATGACCAAAGGAAGTTGAAGCATTCTGGAAAAGCCTATTGAAAAAAGAGTGAGCAGAGACTTTCAAAAATGTCCCAAGGACAGTCCTGATGAGGGAAGGAAGGAAGGACAATTGATTCCTTGTGGTTTACACCACATGGCTTCTTTGATATTTGATTCCATTACAAATGGAGAGAGAAAGGGAGAGGGAGAGAAGGGGAGAAGGTGAGGGGGAGAGAGGAAGTGGGGAAGAGAGGGAAAGGGGAAAGGTGGAGAGGGGAGATAGAAGAGGGGGAGAGAGACAATATCAGACTTTACCCCACTAAATAAATTGGATCCTTTTATGAAATATGATATGAGACAATGATGTACTGGAACCACATTTTTTTAATTGTCTATTTTTGTGACATATATTTACCATGCATAATTTTCATTTTTCTATGCAATTTAATTAGCTCCCAGCCCATTTCTGTCCTTTGTTTTGACTGGTGTCCTTTGAGTCTTTGTAGCTTTTTATTATGAACACTTAGTAACAGGCATCACATAGTCACATAAGTGCCAAGCTTTGACCCAAGATATTAGAACAATTTTCTTTTCCAGGGAGCCTGAATATTGTACATTTTTAAAAGTCTTGTAGTGGTTTGGCTATTTAAAATTCTCCTTGAAAAACAGAATTTTTATGTTTGAAAATACCCCTATCCAATCATAATATCTGATACCAATTGTGGAGATTCTAACCATCTATATTGTTATTGTATGCAATTTTCTTTCATATATAAATATATATGCACATATACACATATACATAAAATATGTATATTTCATATGTTATTATATACAATATATCTCTATATAGTTATTATTATCTATATTGTTATGCTATTAGGAGCAGCTTCTTCCTAAAGTCAGGAAGACTTGAGTTCAAATCCAGCCTTAGACATTTACTAGCTGTGTGACCCTGGGCAAGTCACTTAACCTATATGCCTAAGGTTCCTCAACTGTAAAATGGGTATCATAATAGCATCTACCTCTCAAGGTTGTTGTGAGGATCAAATAAGATATTTGTAAAGTACTTATTACAATGCCTAGCATATAACATGTGGTTAATAAATTCTTGTTTCTTTCTCTTGTCCTTTACTGCTATTTTTCTTATTCCAATTCTAGTTACTCTTGGCTACTTTCCTTCCATTTTTTCATGGTGCAATATTCACTTGATTCTAATCCTGTTCTCCAGTATCATATGCTAGCTGCTGTTTTTCTGAGAACTTGAAGAAATGGAGAGCATTGCCCTCTACTCTCCTCTATTTGTTAGGCAACACTTTTTCATAAAATCACTGTCCAAGATCACACACACTAAGCTGGTCTAATGTCCCTCTCATCTTCTTCTGGTCTTAGGAGTGTCTTCTGAGGAATATTTCCAGTGAGGACAAACCAAATCCTATTGTAGGCCATTATTCAGTAATGATCAAGCTGGCTTGCACTAGCCTGTTACATCTAGAAAGTTAAATTAAGCATTCTTGACCTTCAGTGAATTAAATAAAAACTGGACTTCAGCACTGCTATACAATTTTGCTATTTCCCTAAGATTGCCTTTGAAACATTGTACATATTTCAACAAAAAGATTCTGAGAGCATTTGCAGACGAATTTAATGAGCCCATGAGGGAACATTTCCAACTGGTACTGCATGAAATAAATAAAGCTCAATACTGATTTTGCAAATGAAGATTCAAATTTCTAAATTAATCAGAAGACTTAGAAAATGTTAAAAAAAACAACTTAAGGAGAGTTGGTTAAGCTAAAGTTAAAAGGTTAGTTGCATTTTAACAATATCTCTAGAATCAAATCTGTGTTTGCTTGAAGTTATTATTTCAGATAATGCAACTTGGGAAAACCTTTTTTTCTGTTTAGTCCTGCAAAGGCTTAGATACATTACATATTTACATTTAGAAAAGAGCTGTATCACTTTAGGGATCTATATTTCCTCATGATGTAAGTGTGTAATTCATGTTAATGTTACACAGAACCTTGAAAGTCTAAAAAGCCTTAAAGTTGTATTCTCCAACTTCTGTAAGTACATTCAGACTTGTCCCAATTTCCTTTTTTCTTAAATCGTTGGATTCTGTTTCATATTCCTAAGCAATCCCTAGAAGATAAGTGTGTATATGGTGACAGAGGGACTTTACCTACAATTTCCCATCTGACCCAGGATATCAGTATTACAGTGACCACATGGCTGCCTCATTTATTAATGATAGGCACAAGATAAGAAATGACAAAGTGTAACAGAATTCTTCCAAGTATGAAATAAGCTACAAATTCACTGTTACAGTTTTAAAAATTGGAAGGGACCTCAGCAGCCACCTGATTATATATATATATAACGAGAGACAGACAGAGAGAGAGAGAGAGAGAGAGAGAGAGAGAGAGAGAGAGAGAGAGAGAGAGAGAGAGAGAGAGAGAACTCTCCCTACAAGAAGGGATTCTCAATGAATAGACATCCACCAAATGCTTCATGGAAGCCCACTTGCTGCTTTTTGTCCTAGCCCTTTTCACTTTGGGATAATTCAATGTTTTCCCGACATCAAGCTGAAATTTTTCTCCTATTGCTCACAGTTCATCTCTCTGATCCCCAACAGAAAAAAAAACCTAATCCCCCTCTCACATGACAACCTTGTAAATGCTCTCATTCCTCGCCCCCCCCCCCATACCAAACATTCTTCTCTTTTCCAAGCTAAACTGCTCTCAGCTGCTTTGGCCAATATTCATGTGGCAGAGATATTGTCATATGATCTCTTCTCTTTGCAAAGGACAGAGTAAAGTCTGTTCTTAAAGTGCTCTTCTGGTGCATTTTCATGATGTAATCATGCCACTGGATTATGAGATCAAGCAAGTCCTATGGAGCAGGTAGGTTGTTGCCTGAGAACACAATTAAATTTGAAGAAATATAGCAGGAGTTTTATATCACATGATAAACAAAATGGAGAAGTAGATATCTTCTCCAATCCACACCACTTCTCAAGCCCCTCAAATTAGGAATCGTGTCACCAAAATACAGCACTTTCAGCTGCTTCTATGGTCTAAGACATTAGAAACCCTAAATTGGTAACACCAAAATGAACTAATGAGAGAAAGCTAATCCCTAAATCCCAAAATATTCACTTAACACCCCTTCCCTCACAGGGCATCACACTGTGGCAGAGCTACACAAGCCAACCCAGAATTCAGTTCCTCAAACATTCTCACCCTGATCCTCCAAGTGCCATGGAAAGCCTAAAGACCTGTAATAGTAATGAAATTCGAAGATCCTGTTGTATTTGCTAAGCTGAGAGGTACTTAGCACCTAGTTTCAAATTAAACCTCTATTAAAGAAACAGAAGGTATGAACCCCTGTTGCTGACATAACAGAAAGGGGCTGAACAGGGAACCCCTGTTTCTCATGTGACAGGAAGGGGCTGAACAGGGAGAAGCTAATACTGTATTTAAGGAAGAGCACAAGCTAGATAGTCAGAACTTCTTGCAACAAGTATCTGGAGGCTTCCAAGGGCCAGCTGGAGCAGCCAGAGGAAGCATGACTGTGGTGTCGGTACTTTGCCTGTCTGTGGCTCTATTAAATTTTCTTTTCCCAGGAAAAGAAACTGTGAAGGACTTGAGGTGGACTGGATACTGTGAGCTTCAATGTGGAGCAGGAACTGCACAGAGATCTGGACAAGGACCTGGGAGCTGTCTGCCTTTCAACTCAGGTAACAGTTTGGTGGATTCAGGTAGGAGCTACCTGCCTTGAGTCAAGATGAAAAGACCTGTCTGTGAATACTGACTAGTGACTGATGAAATTGTTGCATGCCATGCGTGGAATACTTTGACTTTTATACTTTGTGATTGACTAAATGAATATACTACCCAGGAGTGGAGTACTTTGACTATTGTACTTTGTGTCCCAAGTCACCTTAAGGATGATTGAATCATTGAATTACTAAATGACTGAGTTACTAAATGAGTGTACTTTGTTTAAAACTGTGTGGCCACTTTGGTGAAAACTATGTGGCCATTTTAGTGATAAGTTGTTTTGCCATAACATTGTGAATGCCGTACCTTGATTTTCTGGGAACGTTTTGCCCTGATTTATTATTGAATAAATAGAGAGGTCACTATACTATGTAATCAGAACCTGAAAGCTGTTTACAGCAGCAGTCCTTTGGTAAGCTGCTCACATGTGGCTTTACAAGACCTTCCAGGAGGCAGCCTGCTCTGACTAGGACAGTGGCCTGGCAGCACATTGTGGTACAATAGTACTTGGCAAGAGAACTGAGAAATAGAGGGAACTCAGGGTGCCAGCAAGACTGCACCAGACCTGAAGGGACAGGAACTGGAATCTAGCTAAGGTAACTTTTGTCATCCCCCCCGCCACCCTGGAACCCAAATAGGGCAGAGATTGAGGCCAATGAAATGTGAATGTGTGGGAAGAAGCTAAGATACCTTTAAGGTTCAGTTCCAGGGGAAACTACCATCAAACGAGAAAGAATCAGAGAAATATATTAGGTTGGCTATAGGATGAATAATTTAGCAAGCCCCAGCATTTTTTAGGACAATTTACCAAATCAAGGAAAGTTTAAGACTTGTATTGGTGGAGGCAAGGCTCACTGTAGTGAAGTCCCAGAAACCTGAGGTCATTTAAATCTCTCCCTTATGTGATGTAGTGGAAAGAAGACAGGACTTATAACTAGACACACAAACACACACACAGAATTTTGAGTTGAAGCCCCATGAATTAATAGTTATGTGTTCTGGAAAAAAAAGTCACTTCCTTTTTGAGCATCATTTTTCTTATGTAAAATGGAATATGTATACTGCCTACATAAGAGGTTATTAGAAGAATCATAAAAGGACCCATGTGTACAAAAATACAGCAGCTCTTTCTGTGGTGGCCAAGAATTGGAAATTGAGGGGATGCCAATTAATTGGGGAATGACTGAATAAGTTGTGATATATGAATGTGGCAGAATATCATTGATAAGTAAGAAATGAAGAGCAGTCAGACTTCATAAAAACCTGGAAAGACTTGCACAAATTGATGCTGAGTGAAGTGAACAGAACCAGGAAAAGACTGTACATAGTAAAAGTAACATTGTGCAATGACTAACTTAGCTCTTCTCAGCAATGCAAGGATCTAAGACAACTCTAAAAGACTCACAATGGAAAATGCTATCCACATCAAGAAAAAGAACTATGGAGTCTGAATGCAGATCAAAGCATACTATTTGCTCTCTCTTTTTTTGTTTCTCCTTTCTCATGGCTCTTCCCCTTGGTTCTAATTCTTCTTTAAAATATGAATAATGGGAAAATATTTAATATGAATGTATATGTAAAGCCTACATCAGACTGCATGCCATCTTGGGGAGGGGAAAGAGGAAGGAGAGTAACATTTAGAACTCAAAATTTTATGGAAGTGAACATTGAAAACTAAAAACTAATTAAACAAAGAAGGCTCATATAAATTAGGAAAGTGAGGGGTGGCTAGGTGTTGCAGTGAATAGAGCCCTGGAGTCAGGAGGACCTGAGTTCAAATCCTGCCTCAGGCACTTAAAACGTACTAGCTGTGTGACCTTGGGCAAGTCGCTTAACCCCAACTGCCCTCCAAAAAGCAAAAAAATAAATAAACAAATTAGGAAAGTGGTAACATTATAACCATAAAATTATTTAAATATAAGTTATTATTAATATGAGTCATCCCTTTCAGCAATGATATCCTAAACCTTAGTTTACAAATCTAAGCTTATGTTACTCTCTCATATCTTTTGGGTTGTGGGATCTGAAACTCAAGAACCAAAACCAAACATTTCCAGGGGAGTCCACTTCAGTCTAAAATCAAAGCTGAAAGAAGTAACGGAAAGAGAAAGATATCTTGATGAAAGAAAATTAGCCAGAAGTCTTTGTTAGTGGTCTTCTCTGGTCATGTATCATCTAGTCAATGACAAGAACCTTCCTGTTTTGGTCAAAGGTGGGGGGGGGATATGGCAAATGGTTGATTCCATGTGGTCATGATTATACCCTACATACATCTATGCTATTTCTATCTAAATGCTTGCCTTCAAATATGAGGGGCTCATAGGATTGTAAATCTAGAACTGAAAGGGGCCACAAATTCCATATAGTTTCATCCAACTCTTTCATAGATGTGGAAACTGAGTCCCAACAAGGTTAAAGTGGTTTGTCCAAAATCAAAGAGGTCATGGCAGAGGCAGGATTTAATGTAGGTCCTCTGACTCCAGCTCTTTCTCCTGTACAACACTGTTATATTCTGCACAAAGTTGGTTAGCTATTCTCTATAGGAATTCAAGACAGAATAGAGACAATCATTTAAAATTGAGGAAAAGATATAAGAAAAGTTTTCATATAGTCATGGTTAATACCGTAGAAATTCTGAAGGCATTTTAAACAAGGATAAATAGCCACTTATTGAGGATAGCATATACCATAATTGATTTAATTCCTTTTTAAAAAAAATTCCTTCATTCCTACCATAGCTATGACTGACTTATACAATTAGTCGTATTAATTACACTAGTGAGCCAATTCAGGTATTAAGTGGGCCAAACATCCAGACAACACTTTTTGGCATGAAATTTGTCTTCAAATAGTCACAGTCAGCACTTCCTAGGAACCAGATAATGGACTCAGTTGCCTCTGAAGAATTCTTCTACCTCTCAAAAGTTCTATGATTAAAATATTATATCTAGACACTTTAAAAAATTTCATCACACATGCATAAACTATATCTATCAGTACTCCTTTAATAAACTCTAGGATATCTGGGCAAAATTTAACATGAATGAACTAAATAATCAACAACAACATTATGAATGAAAAACAATTCTAACTAAATTAAAAATAACAGACTAAGTGTCAGTAAACATCGATTAAGTATTAAGAACTAAAATGTCTTTTAAAGCAAATGTGCACATGTGTGCATGCACACAACACCCCCCTCCACACACACACACCTACATAAAGCAAAAATAAAAACAAAGATCTTTTTTTTCTACATTACTCCATTCTTGTTTGGTTAGAAACATGAGAATGAATATGAAATTGTGGTACTCATATGGTTGTTATAGCATCCAACTCTGTGACCCCATTTGGGATTTTCTCAGCAGAGATACTGGAGTGGTTTGCCATTTCCTTCTGGAGCTCATTTTACAAATCAGAAAACTGAGACAAGCAGGGTAAACTGACTTGCCCATGGTCACAAAGACAATAAGTATCTGAGGCCAGATTTGAACTCAGGAAGATGAGTTTCTCTGACTCCAAGCCTGAAATTCTATTCACTGCATCACCTAGGTGCCCATATAGCTCCTTCCACTTCAAGATGATTACATATATATATTTCTATATATAAACAAGATAGCAACAGTATGCTAGGAACTTCTCCAGACATCATAGGAGATCAGATACTGTCCATTCAGCTGACAATCTGAGATAAAATCATTCAAGCATGAATCACTGGGTGACACAGGGAAATATGCATTGTTGAGATGTCTTTGGTAATTGTTATTGTTATTGAGCTATTTCAGTCATGTCCAACTCTTCATGACCCTATTTAGGGTTTTCTTGGCAAAGATACTGGAGTGATGTGCCATTTCCTTCTCCAGTTCATTTTACAGATGAGGGGACTTTGAAAATTAGCTTTATATTAATTGCTTTTATAATGCAAGTACCAACCTGTTTATTTAAGGAGAAAGAGGAAAAGGAGCAACTAATGGTCAGGAAATGTTTGAAGTGTGTTTTGGAAAGTGATTTGTTCTGTAGCAACAGGAAAACCAGTGATAGAAGCAAGATGCAGGTATAAGAAGCTACAAGGAGGAAGCCATCAGAAGAAGAGGGTAGAAGTGAGGAGAAAGAAGAGAAAATCAAGTAACATGGCAGGCAATGGAAGTGAAAATAAAATCATGCTTTTTGAAATGATTTGCATAGAAATCTTAAATCCTGACTTCTTCAAGAAGAAATGACACCACATTTTCAAAATGGAAAAGTATTCATGGCATCCTAGAAAACTATTGGGACCACTCATATTTTTCCAAAATATTCTATGTCTTAGGATCATTTCTCAATGTCTTCTATTTCTTTAAAAACATCTTAATGAAAGGCAAGACAGTACTGGAGCTTTCTATCTCAAATTTATAAAGTTTCAACAAGTGACTTTGTAATCTATTTTTTAAAATCAAAACTTCCTTGTAAAATCTTAGAAAAAGAGCTTATATATTGAAAACTCCAGTGCCCCCCATCTCCTATGATTGATGGTTCCAAATAATGAAAATCTCATGGCATTTTGTACTTTCACTTTTCTACCAAGGATTGAATTAACTGGAAATTGTTCATTCTCTTCTCCCAAAGTGATCAACTCCTTGAAGTAAGAGATCATGCTTTCATCTTAATATTCTTCACAATGATTTTCATCATACATGGTAGATGCTAAATAACTGCTTCTTGAATTAAAACTGAAGTAAATTTATGATAATGAGTGAAGAGATTAAAAAATCCATTAGAATTTACTTGTATTTATAAAGAGAAGATTCAATTTGTTAGAAAATTAATGTAACCTTGCCCTTAAATGTGGGCTAGCAACTCCTTCCAGAGCTGTCAGCATGGAATCTTGCTGGGTCAAGAAATCTGCCTTTGAGGGAGCCGAGAAAGCAGCATAGAAGCAGGAAAACTCCATATGCCCCCTCCGTAACCACCTCAAATACCTATAAAATAACTCCAAACAAACTTTAAGCCTACAGAACCCACAAAGTGACAGAAAGAAACAAACCTCCTGCTGAAAACATTCCAACACGCCAGCAGGAAGGGTCTATCACAGCATGCTGGGAGCGAAGCCCAGCCCTATATGAGCCCTCAGTTTTAGCTCCAGCGTGGCCTGAACAGCCATAGCTAGAGGAATATAGGGAGAGTGGATCACCAGCAGCTGTGGTGATTTCCAGAATTATCAACCCATAAATGCCAAAGATAAAGTGAGAGGACAGTGGACTTTGGGAACAGGGGATCCGGGAGTGCAGTCTGGCCTCTGCCCTCTGGAGGGAGAAGCAACTGAGGTGCAGAGGCCACTGCTGCATGGCTGCTTCAGAGCTCCTGAGCATATTGTAGGGGGACCAAGCAACCAGTCTGAGGGGTAATAACTGTTATTTTAACCTGCTTGGATCTGGATTTCAGTCTAGGGTGGAGGTCCTCGGGTGTATGACCAGTGTGCCAGAGCCAGTGGAGGCTACTGAGAGGGCACCCAACTAATACCACCAGCAGCTGAGGAATGCAATTTGGGACAAAGCTCTCCTCTTTGGAAGCAGAGTTCTACTGAGGCAAAAAGCAATCCGACTATGGATTCCTTTTTGGGGGACAAGAAGGATCAATGCATGGAACAGCAAGAAGACAACAAAGTCAGAACTCCTGCAACAAAAGCTTCCAAGAAAAATATGAATTGGTTACAGACCACAGAGGAGCTTAAGAAGGACTTGGAAAAACAAATAAAAGAAGCAGAAGAAAAATTGGAAAGAGAAATGAGAATGATGAAAGAAAATCATGAAAAGAGAGTCAATAAAATGACTGAAGAAGATAACACCTTAAAAAATAGACTAACTCAAATGGCAAAAGAGGCTCAAAAAAGCAATGAGGAGAATAATGTCTTAAAAACTCAAATTTGCCAGGTGGAAAAACAATCTCAAAAGCTCACTGAACAGAGTCATTCCTTCAGAATTAGATTGGAGCAAATGGAAGTTAGTGACTTTATGAGAAATCAAGATACTATTAAACAGATCCAAACATGAAAAAATAGAAGGCAATATAAAATATCACCTTGGAAAAACCACTGACCTGGAAAATAGATCCAGGAGAGATAATTTAAAAATTATTGGACTACCTGAAAGCCACGATAAAAAAAGAACCTAGAAATCATCCTTCAAGAAATTCTCAAGGAAAATTGCCCTGATGTTTTAGAACCAGAGGGCAAAATAGAGGTTGAAGGAATCCACCAATCACCTCTTGAAAAAGATTCCAAAAAGAAAACTCCTAGGAATATTATAGCCAGGTTCTGGAATTACCAGATCAAGGAGAAAATATTACAACAGCCAGGAAGAAATAATTTGAATACTATGGAAAAACAATAAGGATAACACAGGATCTGGCAGCTTCTACACTGAGGGATTGAAGGGCTTGGAATATGATATTGTGGAGGCCAAAGGAGCTGGTATTAAAACCAAGAATTACCTACCCAGCAAAACTAAGTATCATGTTTCAGGAGAAAATATGGTCATTCAATGGATAGAGGACTTCCAAGCATTCTCCATGAAAAAACCAGAGATGAATAGAAAAGTTAACATTCATATACAAGAAGCAAGAAAAGTATGACAAGATCAACAGGGAAAAGAAATCATAAGGAACTTATCAAAGTTGAACTATTTACATTCCTACATGGAAAAATGATAATTGTAACTTATGAAACTTTTCTTGGTATGAAAATAGTTGAAGGGAATAGAAATGTGTGTGTGTGCACGCGCGTCCGCACACACACACACACACACACACACACACACATATATGTCTGTATAGGAGAGTATATGGGTATATGAATACATATGTGAGTGTATGTATATATGTGTACAGGTATACATAGACAGACAGTACAGGCTGAATTTAATAGGTAAGGATGATAATTAAAAGGTGAAATTGAGAAATGAAATAGGAATACAATGAGAGGAGATGGGGAGAAACAAAATGGGGCAAATTATCCATATAGAAGAGGCTAGGGAAAACTGTTACAATGGAGGGGAAGAACAGGAAGGCAAAAGGGAATGAGTCAACCTTATTCTCATTGAATTTGGTTGAGGGAGGGAATGACATACACACTAAATAGGGTATCTTGCCCTACAGAAGATTAGGGTGAAGAGGATGAGATGGGGGATGATGGAAAGAAGGACAGATTGGGGGGAGGGAAGTTGGAAGTGCCCACTTTTGAAAAGGGACAGAATAAAAGTAGAGAACAGAACAAGTGGGGGTTGGGATAGGATGGAGGGAAATATAGTCAGTCTTTTACAATATATCCACTATGGAAATGTTTTGTGTAGTTACACATGTACAGCCTATATTGAATTGCTTATCTTCTCCGTAAGGATGGGTGATGAGGGAGGAAGGGAAAGAATCTGGAATTCAAAGTTTTAAAATCAAATGTTTGAAAAATATTATTATTATTTTTACATGCAACTAAAAATAAGATATATAGGCCCTGGGGTATTGAGATCCATCTATTGGATAGTTGGAGGGGGAATGGGGGAGGATATAGGAGAGAGCAGATTGGGGGAGGGGCTATACAGTGGGATCGCTCTGTTGGGGTGGTGGGTAGGGGAAAGACAGGGAGAAAATTTGTAATTCAAAATCTTGTGGAAATGAATTATGTAAACTAAAAATAAACATCAAATTTAATTTAAAAATCAAAAAAAAGAAATCTGCCTTTGAGACAAGCATATATTCTTCAATGTGCCCCAGTTCTACTCTTGATATTAAGTGAATTCCCAAGATGGCAGTCAAGAAATAAATAAGTAGGATGCACTATGCTGGAGGGAATTCAAGTCTCTAGGACTATGTAAATAGAGAACTGAGATAAAGTAGGAGAGAGTGGATCGGTGAAAAGCTCAAAATGGACAAAATTACAAGGTGAACAGTGTGAAATGGTGACCAGCAATCTGTAGGTTTGGTAAGGAACACTCACGAGTTAAAAAGCATTTTTCTTCATCTCCTCCATTCTTCAAGCAAGGTAAACAATTTTATTTCTTGGAGTCCATCCTTCACACTAATTTTCTATTTCTGATTTATAGGAGAAGTAGTAGAAGAAAGAAAACGCACATTTTGACTCCTATTGGTCACAACTCTAGGGAACTGCAGAAAAAGCTTTTCATAGAAGTGCAACACTCATTCCTGTTACAAATACTACAAAACATAGGGATAAATAGAGTTTTCCTTAAATGACATGTAATATGTATCTAAAATCAGATGACTATCTAAAACCAAAAGGGCCTGTAGCATCTGTAATAGGGATAAGCTAGAAACCTTCCCTCCCAAAACAGGGGTAAATCAGAGCTGTCCATCACCACCATTAATGTTCAGTATTATATTAGAAATGCTATAGCAGTAAGAAAACAAACTGAAGGAATAAGCATAAACAAAGAAAAAAATAAGACTATTACTTTTGGTAGGTAACATGACTTACTTATAGTACATTATAGAGTAAAAACTAATTGCAATAATTAACAAATTCAGAAAGGTTTCAGGATATAAAATAAACCCACACAAATCTTCAACATTTTTGTATATTAGTTACAATATCCAGCTGGAAGAGAGGGAAAAAGAAATTCAATTTAAAATAACTATAGCATAAAATATTTGGAAGTCTACCTGTCAAGACACAGATGGGAACTATATAAATACAATTACAAAACACTCTGTACACAAATA
This sequence comes from Petaurus breviceps papuanus, assembly GCF_028583685.1. Taxonomy (NCBI): domain Eukaryota; kingdom Metazoa; phylum Chordata; class Mammalia; order Diprotodontia; family Petauridae; genus Petaurus; species Petaurus breviceps. The sequence goes on from NW_027187369.1 coordinate 17,656,763, forward strand.
AAGATAAATCTAAATGATTATAGAAATATTAACTGCTCAGGAGTAGGTCAAGACAATGTAATAAAAGGATAACATTTCCTAAAGTAGTCTTGCAGAAACTAAGTACAGGCTAATATCTCATACTATATAGCAAGATAAGCTCTGAATGGGCACATGACAGGAAGGGTGACATCATATGTAAATTGAAGAGTATGGAAGAATTTACATGTCAGATCTGTGGGTGGGCAAGAATTCATGACCAAACCAAAGAAAGAGAAGATCACAGGAGGTAGAATGAATAATTTTGATGACATCAAATTTAAAAAGTTTTGCACAAACAAAACCAATGCAACCAAAATTCAGAAGTCCTTTTCATAGAAATGATGAAACCTGTGGTAGTTAATGAAATCATAAAATGAGAAAATATATGGAGAAGAGAATATGGACTAGGACAAAACCTGGAGGTAAACCCACAGTAAGAAGGTGTTAATGGATGATAAATTGGCAAAGATAAAGTCAGAAATATTTAACTATAGGAGAAAATGAATCACGTAGAAAAACTTGCATGGAGTAAGTACTTAAAGCAAGTTTGTTGAACTTAATGTAAATCCAAAAATAAGCAACTTATATAATGAGGATGTGCTTGGAAGATTTCCCAATAAATACAAGAGTAAAGCAAAGATGCCTATTTTTACCATTATTATTTGATAATTTGATAAAATTCTAGAAATATAAGCAATAACAATAAAAGCAGGTATAAGTATAGGTACAAAAGAGATGAAACTATTCCTAATTGCTGATGATGTAATGATTTACTTAGAAAATTCTAAAGGGGATCAGCAAAGATACTGATTAAGACAACTGACAATTGAGAACTTCAGCAAATTCACAATCAACAAAATAGACTTACAAAATCAATAGCACTTCTATATAATAGTGACAAAATGAATTTTAAAAAATTCAAAATAACTATAACAATTACAAAGTGCTCCTTAAAGAAATACTTAAATAGTTGGGGAAATATCAAGTGTGCATATCAATATAATTAAAATGACAAGACAACCAAAGTTAATGATCAATTTTATTGCTATGACAACCAAACTATCAAAGTGATACCTTAAAGAGCTTAATAGATTAGTAGCAAAATTCATTTGGAGAAACAAAAGATCTATAATACTAAAGGAAATACAGTAGAGGAAAAAGGCAAGAATAAAGAATAAATAGCACTTCCAGACATCAAACTATATTACATGGTAGCATTCATCCAAACCATCTCTTCTGGTTTAAAAAAAATGGAAAACTAGATCAATGGAAAAGAGTATAGGAAGAGAAAACCAGAAACCATGAAATTCAGTAACTCAGTATTTGATAAATTAGAAAACAATTTCATAAGGAAAGTACTCCTGGACAGCTAGGTGGCACAGTGAATAGAGCACCGGTCCTGGAGTCAGGAGGACCTTGGGTTCGGATCCGGGCTCAGAGACTTAACACAAAAAATAGCCGTGTGACCTTGGGCAAATCACTTAACCCCAATTGCCCTCCAAAAAGCAAAAAAACAAAAACAAACAAGGAAAGTACTCCCCATTTGCTAAAAATTATTGGGGAAATTGGAGGAAAAAACTCTGTTAGAAATTAGGCTTAGATCAACATGTTAGGTAATATTCCATGATAAATTCTAAATGGACTCATGACCTTTTTTTTTAACTATCTTTTTTTACTTAACTTCTTTATGCATTTACTTTAAAAAAAATTTCCCATAGTTACATGTAAAAACAATTTTCAACATCCACTTTTTAAAACTTTGAGTTTCAAATTCTCTCCCTCACCCCTCAAAAAGGCAAGCAGTTTGGTATAGGTTATATATGTGTAGTTATGCAAAACATATCCATAATAGTCATGTTGTAAAAAAAAAAACTATAGACAAAAACAAAACTCAAGAAAAATAAAGAAAGTGGAGATAAAGTATGCTTCAGTCTGTATTCAGACACCATCAGTTCTTTCTCTGGAGGTGGGTAGCATTTTTCATCATAAGTCCTCCAGAGTTGTCTTAGATCATTGTATTGCTGAGAACAGCTGTAATTCACAGCTGATCATCCAATAATGGTGTTAATTTGTACACAATATAGATCACCCCAATAAGGGTACCAGCAAGGCCAGCTGGTAGCTCCCCTTGGGCAGAGCCCAGCCTTTCCTGTCCTACTAGAGTCAACCTTGGTGACCAAGCTGGTTGGTGTGCTCTGGCAGAAGCTGGCTAACCAGTCAACCAAACCATGGGGTTTTTATATAATTTTTAGAAGCATTGAACTATGTGTAAGGGGAGGGATTGGAGGTTTGCCTGGGTTGCACCCACAGGGCAAGTTCAGGGGGTGCTTTGGGACCAGCTAAACTTATTTATATAAAACTTATGACTAAAGGGTGTAACCAGTGGGTGTGACTAAAATGAAGCTAAATTTCTGTGCTTCTTTATATTAAGCAAAGAGGTTATTTTGCTAAGCTGAGGCTGGGGGCACATGCCCTGGGGTTACATCCACAAATAATGTGGAGGCTTGAGAAATTTAATTAAGTTAAGGAAACAGCAGACAGGACTATGTCCTCAGCTGTACCCATTCCTCTCCTCTCAGTTTCCATAGTCCAAACTTTATAGAAGTTTTCTTCCTCATGCCTAATTGTGAGAGGGTATTATAAATTTCACAAGTGGAATATATTAAATACACTATATGTGGAAGTGAACAAATTTATTAGTTTGGTGTTCAACAAACCCAAAAGCCCCAGCTACTGGCCTAAGTATTTACTATTCAACAAAATTTGTTGGGAAAATAGTCTAGCAGAAATTAGGCATAGACCAACAACTCACACCATATACCAAGACAAGCTATAAATAAATATATCACTTAGACATAAAAAATGAGATCATAAATTAGAGAAGCAAGGAAGAAATTACCTTTCAGATTTATGGAGAGTGAAATAGTTTGTGAACTAACAACAGTTAAGAGGCAACCATAGAAGATAAAGGCCAATTGAGACTATATAGAAATAAAAGGTTTTCCCCAAAAAACTAATACAGTTAAAATTATAATAGAAAAGGGGAACTGGGAGGAAAATCTTTACAACAAGTTTCTCTTATAAAGGTCTCACATCTGAGACATCTAAGTAATTTATTCATACTTATAAGAACAAAGGTCATTCTCCAACTGATAGATGTTCAAAACCATGAAAAAGTAGTTTCAAAGGAAGAAATATTAATCTATCAACAAACAAATGAAAAAAAAATGCTGTATACAAATTAAATCAATGCTGAGCTTACACCTTACACCCAAAGATGACCCAAAAAAAGGAACATGACAATCGTTGGAGAAGCTGCAGGGAAATGAGCACATACACTGCTCCTGAAACTGTGAATTGATCCAGACATTTTAGAAAGTAATCTGCAATAACGTTTTAAAAAGTCACTCAGCTTTCTGTTACCTTTGACTGAGAAATCCCATTTCCAGACAGAGACTCCCCAAAAGACCAAAGAAATAGAAAATGGACCCATATGTACAAAAATAGATATAACAGCTCCTTTGGTCATAGCAAAAAACTAGAAACTGGGGTTTGGTTACCCATTGATTGGGGATGGCCAAACTAATTATGTTATAGAGTTAATAGAATTTATGTGAAAAAATCAAGAGAAAACTAGGAAGTACTGTACAAAGTGATATAGAATGAAGTAAGCTGAAGAAAAACAATATATACGTTATTTTAAAAAAACCTGTATATGATGTAATTTTTATATTACAAAGGAAAACATTTACAAGATTTGAGAGCTTCAATAAACAGAACAGCAAACCTTGAAGACAAAAGATCAATCATGATGGATATACTCTAGATGCAGAATGAGATATAACATTTTTGGACATGGCCATAGTGAGTTTGTGTGAGATGAAAAAGTTCAGAGTCTGAGTCTGAGATCAGAAAAGATCTTTATTCTTTCTCATGAGAAAGGGCACTGCCTCAAGGCTCAAATGGTGTCCACCAGGGAGTGCAAAATTTGGAAGCTCGTGGACTTCTCTTCTCCTGATCCTAACTCCACGTCTAACACTTGTGCTACCTTACCATTGGCTGAAGAGGCAAGCTCACAATCTTTCATTAGTGTTAACTAATTGGCGCAAAGCAGTTTCAATCTTTCATTATGTATTTCGTTTCAGCAAATATGGAAGTGCCCAATCAGAAGTGGACTAGTATGGTTTCCTTTCAAATTACCTCATTTCTGTGAAATCATGAGTTACTTGCGAGACTGAACTGGTTTACAAAGCATGGAGAAGATATAGGGAATGTAGGAGGGAGTTAAAAAAAATGAGGAAACTTCACTGTGAGTCATCTCTCACAAGTTAATTTGCTTTGACTGTGTATTTGTTATAAGATTTTATTTTTTTCTTTTTTGTTGTTCATGGTTTGGGAGGTGGGTGGGTGAGAAAATAAATGTTTATCAAAAAATAATAAATATTAAAATTTTAAAAATCACAAGGAAGGCATGGTTAGGTTTCAGTGTGAAATAGTTCTAGGAGTTTTAGTACACTTCACACAATATGAAAGAATGATATGGAAGGCATAAAAGCTTTCTGGGCTTCACTGAGAGGCCTAGTTTCCAGAAATGGTCCCCCACTGTACACTAACTTACTAACCGTCAACTTCATCTGGAATATTATGCTCGTTTCTGCCAACCACAGAACAAGAATAAGGTGGATAATCTTGCGAATATTCAGAGAAGAACAAGCAAGGACAACAAATAGAACAAGGAAGGAAGGGTCTCATGTCCATACCACATGAGGACTGATAGAAGGAACTGGGGTTGTTAGGCTGCAGGAGATTCACAGGGGACCAGAAATCTATATTCATACAGAACAGGGATTAGACTTGTTTGGTTTAAGCCCATAGGGCAGGACTAAGAGCAATGGGTGGAAAGTTCAAAGACAAGGTTTGGTGTCACCAAGAACTTCAGAACAATTAAGAGCAGTCCAAGAGAAGACTAGGCTGGCCTCCAGGTAGGGAACACCCACCCCTCTTAGAAGGTCATCTGGCCAAGGCTGGTCAGGGCTTTTGAAAAAGGGATTGGTTTGGTTCATCTAATCAATGAGGTTCATTCAAACTCTGAGATTAAGGGTTCTATGAAATAAACCTCATGAACAATAATAATACTGAGATGGTACTTAAAATAGAAACTGCAACAAAAGGAACTGCATAGTATGGTAATACTTTAATATGTTAAGTACTGAGACGCAGAGGCAGGCCCAGAAGGGGCCTGATCAGCTCAGAGGGAAAGTCTTCCCACCAACCACAAGGGCCACTCCCAGGCCTATCACAAAAGGGCTGGCACTGGAAAGAGCAAGGTAAGAAGCAAATACAGGGGCCCCTGTCCTGGAAAGTAAATATTCCTGGGGCTACCACTTCATAGCCTAGAAATAAAAAAAAATAAAAGCCCCTATCAGGACCTCCATAGACCAGGATGACAGAGTGAACCTCACCTGCTCCAAACCCCTCCTCTGACCCTGAAAACATAGTAACTCTTGCCCCAGGGCAAAACCCTCTACAGTAAAGGCTTGGGATCACTAGAGGAAGGGCATGGCTAGGGCCCTGCCTCAAAATAGGTAGAAAGCAGACTACAAAGACAAAGATTCTGGAGTCCTACTATCCTCAGACGGAGGAAACAAACTCAGAGGGAGACAATGTGGACTCCACATCCACAGCAGAAACATCAATAGGGAATGAGTCCCAAGCACAGAAGGCTCTCCTAGATGAGATAAAAAGGAACTTTGAAAACAAAATGAGAGAGATAGAAGACAAAATGAATAATTCTCTCAAAACCAAAATAGCAGAATTAGAAAAACATTATAATGAAGAAAACATCTCTCTAAAAAGAAAAGTGTATGATATGGAAAAGGAGCTCCAAAAATTATCCAAAGAAAATGATTTGCTAAAAACTAGAATCAACCAAATTGAAACAAATAACTATGAGGAACCAAGAATTAGTCAAACAAAGCAACAAGAATGAAAAATTAGAAAAAGAGGTAAAATACCTCAAAGAAAAAATAACTGACCTGGAAAACAGATCCAGGAGAGATAATCTGAGAATCATAGGCCTACCAGAAAATCATGACGAAAAAATGAGCCTGGACAACATTCTACAAGAGCTCGTTAAGGAAAACTGTCCTGAGATACTAGAACCTGAGGGTAAAATAGAAATCGAGAGAATCCACTGGACACCTGCTGAAAGAGATCACAAACTGAAAAGTCCTCGAAATGTTGTGGCCAAACTCCAGAACTACCAGGTAAAGGAGAAAATACTTCAAATGGTCAGAAAGAAACAATTCAAATGTCGAGGGTCCACAGAGAGGATTGCACAGGATTTGGCAGCCTCTACACTGAAAGATCGGAGACAGTGGAATACAATTTTCCGGAAGGCAAAAGAGCTCAGGTTACAAACAAGGATCATATAACCAGCAAGACTGAGCATATTCTTCCAGGCAAAGAGATGGTCATTCAACGATATAACAGAGTTCCAGACCTTCTTGATAAAAAAAAGCCAGAACTCAATGGAAAATTCAACCTCCAATTATGAGATACAACAGTGACATAGAAAGGTAAACAAGGAAAACACACACACACCCCCTGCTATTTGATAAGAGCAAACTGGTTATAGACAAGTAGAGGGTATGAGTATAGAATACACAAAATGACGATTTAAAAAAAATCTTATTAAGGGCTACAAAAGGACTGCAAAGGAAGAAAGGGAATGAATGAGTGGAAAAGGGTAAATTATGCCACACAAAGAGGCATAAAAACTGTATAGCAGAGGAAAAGAAGGGAAGGAAATGGGAATCATGTGAGCGTTTCCCTCATTGGTTCTGGTGCAAGAAGGGAATAACAACCAGTTAAGCATAGGACTCTGGAGAAAAAATGCAAAAAGTATCATTTCAGAGGGAAAGAGGGGAGGGAGAGAAGCTTTGCATGAGATTTGTTCCTGTCACTCTTGGTGCAAAGAAGAAATAACATACTTCATTAAGTATAAAAATATGCCACAGGCAGTAGGAGGGGTAAAGGGCTACAAAAGGGGGGGGGGTTAGTAGGGAGGGAAGAAATAAGGGGAAAGAGGAGGTAAAGGGAGGGGGGCTGATAAGGGAATACTGAAGGAGGCAGTGGACAAAAGGAAAACTATTAAGGGGGGGAAGGTAGAAGGGGGGAATACTATGAACATTAACAGGGGCAGGAATAGGCTGGAGGGAAAGAAACAGATAACAAACATAACTGTAAATGTGAATGGAATGAACTCTCCCATAAAACAGAGACGGATAGCAGAATGGATCAGAAATCATAATCCTACAATATGCTGTTTACAAGAAACACATCTGAAACAGAGGGATACACACAGGGTATAGGTAAAAGGCTGGAGTAAAATATACCATGCCTTAGCTAAAGTAAAAAAAAAAAACAGGAGCAGCAATCCTTATCTCAGATAAAGCAAAAGCAAAATTGACCTAATTAAAAGAGATAAGGAAGGAAACTCTATCCTGTTAAAAGGCACCATTGAGAATAAAGCAATATCACTACTTAATATATATGCACCAAGTGGTGTAGCATCCAAATTCCTAGAAGAGAAGGTAAAGGAATTAGAGGAAGAAGCAGATAGCAAAACTATACTAGTGGGAGACCATAATCTCCCCCTCTCTGAACTTGATAACTCTAACCTCAAAATAATCAAGAAAGAAGTTAAGGAGGTGAACAGGATTTTAGAGAGGAGAGGTATGATAATCCCTGGAGAAAACTGAATGGGGATAGAAAGGAACATACTTTCTTCTCAGCGGTTCATGGTAGATACTCAAAAATTGACCACGTTCTAGGGCATAAAATGTCACAATTCTATCCACTAAGTCAGAAATATTAAAGGCATCCTTCTCAAATCATGATGCAATAAAAATTATATGCAATAAAGTGCCATGGAAAGACAGACTAAAAACTAATTGGAAATTAAACAATTTAATCCTAAAGAATGAGTGGGTCAAAAAAAATTATAGAAACAATCAATAATTTCATTCAAGAGAGTGATAATAATGAGACAGCATACCAAAATTTGTGGGATGCATTAAAGGCAGTTCTTAGGGGAAGTTTTATATCTCTGAGTGTATACATGATTAAAGTAGAGAAAAGGGAGGTTAACAAATTGGGCATGCAATTGAAAAACCTAAAAAAAGCACAAATTCAAAATCCCCAATTAAATACTAAATTAGAAATATTGAAAACCAAAGGAGAGATTAATAAAATTGAAATTAAGAAAACTATTGAATTAATTAATTGAATTAAAACTAAGAGCTTGTTTTATGAAAAAAAAAAACAACAAAATTGATAGACCCTTAGTCAATATGATAAAAAAAGAAAGAAGAAAACCAAATTATGAGTATCAAAATTGAAAAGGGTCTATCTACCTCCAATGAAGAGGAAATCAAAAAAATAATTAGGAATTATTTTTCCCAATTGTATGCACACAAATTTGACAATCTTAGGGAAATGGATGAATATTTACAAAAATACAAGTTGCCCAGAATAACCGAAGAGGAAGTAAATTACTTAAATAACCCCATCTCAGAAAAAGAAATTGAACAAGCCATCGGTCAACTCCCTAGGAAAAAATCTCCAGGGTGAGATGGATTTACTAGTGAATTCTATCAAACATTTAAAGAAGAATTGCTTCCAATACTCTACAAACTATTTGGGAAAATTAGTGAAGAAGGAGTCCTGTCAAATTCTTTTTATGACATAAATATGGTACTGATACCTAAATCAGGAAGAGATAAAACAGAGAAAGAAAATTACAGACCAATCTCCCTCATGAATATAGATACAAAAATTCTAAATAAAATACTAGCGAAAAGACTACAGCAACTTATCTCAAGAATAATACATTTTGATCAGGTAGGATTTATTCCAGGAATGCAATGATGGTTTAATATTAGGAAAACCATCAGTATAATTGATCATATCAAAAATAAAACTAGCAGAAACCACATGATCATCTCAATAGATGCAGAAAAGGCTTTTTGACAAAATACAACATCCATTACTATTAAAAACATTAGAAAGTATAGGAATAAATGGAACCTTCCTTAAAATAATAGGTAGCATCTATTTAAAGCCATCAGCAAGTATTATATGTAATGGGTAGAAGCTAGAAGCATTTCCCATAAGATCAGGGGTGACATAAGGGTGTCCACTATCACCCCTCTTATTCAATCTGGTCCTAGAAATGTTAGCAGTAGCAATTAGAGAATAAAAAGAAATCAAAGGAATCAAATTAGGCAAAGAAGAGACCAAACTATCACTCTTTGTAGATAATATGATGATATACTTAGAGAATCCAGTAAAAAACTACTTGAGACAATAAATAAATTTGGCAAAGTTGCAGGATATAAAATAAACCCACACAAATCCTCGGCATTCCTATATATTTCCAATGAAATTCAACAGCAAGAGATAGAAAGTGAAATCCCATTTAAAGTTACTGTAGACATGATAAAATATTTGGGAATCTACCTGCCAAAACAAACCCAGGACCTATATGCCCACAACTACAAAACACTTTTCACACAAATAAAGTAAGATCTAACTAATTGGAAAAATATCAATTGCTCGTGGCTGGGTTGAGCTAATATAATAAAAAATGACAATTTTACCTAAATTAAATTATATATTTAGTTCCATAGCAATTAATTTACCAAAAAACTACTTTATAGACCTAGAAAATATAGTAACAAAATTCATTTGGAAGAATAAACGGTCCAAAATATCAAGGGAATTAATGAAAAGAAATGTTAGGGAAGGTGGACTAGCTATACCAGATTTCAATCTATATTATAAAGCAGGAGTCATCAAAACTACTTGGTGCTGGCTGAGGAATAGAGAAGTGGATCAATGGAATATATTAGGCACACAAGACTCAGAAGTCAACGACTATAATAATCTATTGTTTGATAAACCCCAAGACCCAGGTTTTTGGGAAAAGAACTCACTATTTGACAAAAACTGCTGGGAAAAGTGGAATATAGTATGGCAGAAACTAGGCATTGACCATTATCTAACACCATATACCAAAATCAAGTCCAAATGGGTGCATTATCTAGGTATAAATGTTGATACTGTAAGCAGTCTCGTAAAACAAGGTATAATTTACCTGTCAGACTTGTGGAGAGGGAAAGACTTTATGACTAAACAAGAATTAAAGAACATTATAAAATGTAAAATGGGTAATTTTAACTACATGAAATTGAAAAGCTTCTGTACAAACAAAGCCAGTGTAACCAAGATTAAGAGGGAGGTGAGAAATTGGAAAAGAATCTTTACAACCTATGTCTCTGACAAAGGATTCATTTCTAAAATATACAGAGAATTGAGTCAAATTTATAAGAATACAAGTCATTCCCCAATTGATAAATGGTCAAAGGACATGAACAGGCAGTTTTCAGAGAAAGAAATTAAAGATATCTATAAACACATGAAGAAATGCTCTAAATCACTATTGATTAGAGAAATGCAAATCAAAACAACTCTGAGGTACCACATCTCACCAGTCAGATTGCCTAAGATGACAAAACAGGAAAATGACAAATGCTGGAGAGGATGTGGGCAAGTTGGAACATTAATGCATTGCTGGTGGAGTTGTGAACTGATCCAGCCTTTCTGGAGAGCAATCTGGATTTATGCCCAAAGGGCTATAAATACTTTCATATCCTTTGATCCAGCAATACCACTCCTAGGGTTATATCCCAAAGAGATCATAGAAGTGGGAGGAAGACCCATATGTACAAAAATGTTTATAGCACCTCTTTTTGTGGTGGCAAAGAATTGGAAATTAAGTGGGTGCCCATCAACTGGGGAATGGCTTAACAAGTTATGGTATGTTACTTACAGAGTATTATTGTACTGAAATGATAAAGAGAATGGTTTCAGAAAAACCTGAGATGACTTGTGTGAATTGATGCAAAGTGAAACGAGCAGATGAACAATTGATACAGTAACAGTAATTCTGTAAAGATAATCAACTCTGAAAGATTTAGTAATGCCTCAACACAATGGTCAACTAAAATTCCAAAGGATTCAAAAAGAAATATGCTATCCACCTACAGAAAGAGAATTGATAGACTCAGGGTACAGATTGAGGTATTTATATTCCATTTCGTTTTTCTTGCTACTTTGTTCTTGGGACTTGGCTAATGTGAACATTTGTTTTGCATGTCTCTCTCTCTCTCTCTCTCTCTCTCTCTCTCTCTCTATATATATATATATATATATATATATATATATATATAGGTAAAGGGTTTTATTTTTCTTGCATTCTCAATAACTGGAGGGGATAGGAGGGAACGAATTTAAAACTGAAAATAAATTAAAATTGAATTTCAAACAATACCTAAAAAGCTCTAATAAAAACAAGCAGGTTGGAGTCAGAGGAGTTTGGATGTTATTCTAGAAGCAATGTGGAGGTACTAATGCTAAAAATAGGTCTCTATCTTGCTCAATTTTTTAAGAATAGCCATAGAGAAAAATATTAGGTTGAGGGAAAATAAGCCCATTGGTTTATTGTTGCTATAACTGCGAACTGGTCCAGCCATTATGGAAAATAATTTGAAACTATGTCCAGGAAGTCACTAAACTGTCTACACCATTTGGCTTTACAACAACACCTACCGTTACATAGTGCTATACACCAAAGGGGAAAAAAAGATGAAAAGGACCCATATGGGGATGTGCCTACTTTTCATGTTTTCTCTTTTATTTCTTGTGTGTGTACATACACACATACATACACATGCACAGATATAGATAGATAGATATGGATATCTTAGCTTTTTTATATTAGCAAAAAACTGGAAATTAAGGTTTCCACCAGTTGGGGAATGGCTCAATGAGTATAATCTTAAGTAACCTCAATGAGGTTGATTTCTATACAATAGGGCCTGAATTTGTGGTGATTTTTGCACTTAGAAGGATATTTAGGAAATGGTTTGTGAACTAGGCTAAAGTACAACTCTCAGAATGGGCTGAGTGCAGTTCCCAACACCGCCCTTAGAAGGAAACTTCTCTCCTATGTGGCTCTCACCGGGCCCTAAAACAAACAAACTGAAAATGCCCAAACAAAAATACCCCCACCAGCAACACTCAGGCAAGGTTGACCTGAGGTGTTTATGAGAAATAATATGAAATTAGGCAAATGTGTCCTTTTGCAGAATCAATTTCTCAGAACACAAGGAGAAGCAAAGCAGTTTTGGGGCTGGGCTGGTCACCCGTGGATCCTTTCTCTGAGAAGGGCTAATCACACTCACTTCCCAACTTGCCTATTTACGTAGAAGTCATCTCTCAGGCCTGACAAAGGTCGCTGCAGATGGACCAGGTGCCAGCTAATGCCCTGAGGTCTCAAGCTGGACTGCCTTGGGATGATTTCCCAAGCTCTCCCTTCTGCTCTCCTCCAGAAGCTCCCAAAGCACTGCAGGTGTTACCCATGAAAAACCTTCCTTCCTACGCCTAATCTTGCCTTCCTTTGTTCTCTTCCCAGTTGTGACTTCTCTGAACTGATGCAGAGTGAAGTAAGCAGATTTAGGATAACAATTTACACAGACATTACAAAGCAAAACAACTTTAAAGACCTGCGAACTCTGATAAATGCAATGATAAACCATGAATCCAGAGGACTGAAGATGAACCATACCACCCACCTCCTTGCAGAGAAGTGATGACCTTAAAATGCAGGATGACATAGACATTTTTGGACATGTCACCGTGGGAATTTGTTTTGAGGGTTTTATTTTTCATTTCTCATTGTTCCATTGGGAGGAGAGTTAACAAATCTTTATTAAAAAGATAAAACACCTTTTTAAAAGAATAAGCTTGTCCCCTAAAAAGAGATATGAGAAGACACTTTTTTTCCACTCCTTTGCAGAGGTGGAGGGGCCACAAATGTGGGACATTTCAAGTAATGTCTGATTTTGGGGGGATGTATAGATTAGTTTTTTTAAATGAATTCCCCCCCTTTGTCCCTGTTTTCTTTTTAAAAATTTGTTACAAGAGATGACTCTGGGAGGGGGAGCGAGAGGGATAGAAGAAAAAAATATGTGATGATGAGGCAGCCAGGTGGTGCAGTGAGTAAGAGCGCCAGCCCCAGAGTCGGGAGAACTGGGATCAGTTCCGGCTTCAGATACTTCACACACACACACACACACACACACACACACACACACACACACACACACACCTACACACACAATCTGGCCATGTAACCTTGAGCAAGTTACTTAACCCCAAATGCTTATATATATATGTACATACATACATACATACATGCATACATATATATAAAAGTGATGAAAAAACAAAAGATATTAATAAAATCTATATTTTAAAAAAGGAATAGCCATCTGTAAGCTTCATAATAGAAAGATTAGAGAGGGCATTAACACCAGTTAGAAGGCTCAATAGGGAGAAGGCTGCTACTTCAGTGAAGAAAAGGGAACAGGTGTAAGCTATGTTGAAGGAGGAGGAAAGAATTGATGATCTACAGGAGTAAAGGGGTATGACGGCTCCAAGGTGACTCCCAGATTGCAAACCTGGGTGACTAAGAGTATAGTGGTGCCCTAAAGAGAAATAGGGAAGTTAGAGGTATGGGTTCAAGGATCAAAGATACATTCTACTTTGAACATATTCAGTTTGATATAACTAGGGGACACACACACATGACATCCAGCAGGTGACTGGTAATATAGGAGTGGACCTCAGGAGGGAGAATAAGGGCTAGATATGTGGATTGGGAATCATGTGCACAAATATGATAGATGAATCCTGTTAACCTTCAAAATTTTGGTTAAAGGAGACAAACATATAGTGATATATAGTTATTTCATTTTATTTCATTAAAACTAGTGAACTTGTACATACAAGAAGTTAAAAGCTACGTTCTAACTGCTGAAGAAAAGAATGAGAAAGCTTAAATACCTTTTAGAACCATCCCAATTCAGGGTGTCTGTGTCACACAATTTTATGATCTCCATATATTTACTATCCGTATCATGAGAAAAGAAGTTTTTTGGTTCTAAATACAAATTGACAAGACAATGGACGGGGCAGGGTCCATTTGGAATGTATGGTCTCAGGATGAGAGGTTGAGGGAAAATAAGCCTTGAGGGCATGTTGAGATCCCTACTGGTCAATGAAAATTGGAACACATTTTGAGTTAAGCCATCTGAGAAGTCAAGAAAATGTCCATCAAAATATAAGCAGGAACTCTATGTTCTGGCTAATAGAGACATAACACAGAGGGAGGGCGGGAGGGAATTAGCATTTATTAAGTGCCTACTAGGCACAAAGCACTGTGTTAAGCTCGTTTTACAAATATTATCTCATTTGATCATCAGAAGATCCCTGGGAGGTGGACGCTATTATCACCTCCATTTTACAGATAGAGAAACTGAGGCAGACAGAGGTGAAGTGACTTACCCAGACTCATACAGTAAGTGTCAGAGGCTACATGTGACCTAAAACCTACATGACTCTAGGTCCAGCTCTCCACCCACTGCACCAACCAGCTGCCTTTACTATTAATGGGCAATAGGAGAAGCATTGCATGAGGTGCTTCAGAAGATTGCCACATAGAGTTCTGTCATTTGGCCTCCTCGAGTCTTAGTTTCACCCTCTGCCAAATGGGAAGATCAGTACAGTGGGAAGAATCCTGGGGTTGGAGTCTAGCACACTCTCAGTTCCATTTTCCTTCTCAGCCTTGCCATTCGCTATGGGTGTGACCTTGGGCGAGGCATTACATCTCCCTGGGACTCAGTTTCTCCACCTGCACAATGAAAGGGCCCTTCCTAGTTCTGACTCTATGGTCCTATGGAATAAAAATGACTGCCCCGAGTCCTTCACAGGGCCAAAAGGATCCACTGAGATAACAGGCACAGAAACCCTGTCAAAACTATGACATGGCATGAGGAATGAATAGTCACAGTCAGCCCTGGAGACAAAAACTGTAATAACAACTGGGTGGGGGGAGCACTGTCCCCAGGCAGGAGGGGTGGCCTCTGGAGTCCTGGCACTCCCCACCCTGCACAGGAGGCCTTCAGAGGCTGGATGACTGCATGCCTGGGATTCTCTTTCAGTTACTGGTGGATGAAGCAATGCTGAGGTTCCTTCCAATGCTGAGACTGTGCAGCTCTGGTTCAGCCCAATGGCAGATCATTGTGAGAGCTAAACTGACTGTCACCAAGTCATCCTTTCCACCTCCATGTGACATCATCTCCAACCCAGGCCTTCTTCTCCATTCCCACAGCTGCCACATCACTTCAGCCTCTCTGGCTTCTGGTCTAGACGCTACAGCCCCCTCCAAGTGATCTCTCCACCTCGGGCCTCTCCACCTCCAGGCCAGCCTGCACTCCACTGACAGCACCTCACCATCCGCTGAATAGTCTACAATATTTCCCTGGCACTTGAGGCTCCCAAGATTTGCTTAGAATCTTTTTTTCTAGCCTTATTTCTACGACTTCCCTCCAAGAATCCTAGATTCCCTCCGAACGAAATACCTGTGCTTCCCAGGAAAAGTATCCAACATTTTCCATCTTTGCTCATGTTGCTAATGACAGCTGGAATATCCTTCTACTGCCTGTCCCATTACTATCTATCCTTCAAGGCCATTTCAAATGCAGCCCCCTTCATGACGCATTCCCTCATCCCCCTGACTAAAAATGGTTTCCTTTGCTCTGCGTCAACACACTCTCCTCTTATTTCACTTTTCCATTCTCCCTTATAGTTTGTCATTTGGTCCCTTTCTCTGTTGTTTCCCCCACTAGACTGAAAGCTCCCTGAGGGCAGGGGCCATGTCTAACTCAATGTAGCCTCACCAAGTAGTTCCTGAGTAAAATTGATGTTGTCTAAGTGTGGGTGACACAGGGATGTTTTCTCTCTGCCACTGCCCCCACCCTGCTCCAAGGGCATCAGTCAGTCAGGTTGAGAGGGGGCAGAAAAAAGGGAGAAGAATTATGTAAAACCTGTGTCTAGAACTTTTAAGTGTTTTACAATTAACATTTTGAACAAAATACTACTGATACAATGAACAAAGATTCTCTAGGACTCAAAGATTTACTCACATTGAAAAATCAGAATGTTTTTTTTCTTCAGGATTTAAAACAGAACATGTTTTAAAACAAAACAAAAGTGAAGAATAGTGCTGGGAAATCAATTAATGTGTGGTGTGAAAAATCTTGCAATGTCTTTGCATATAATTAATCCATTCACACAGTCTTAGATGATTTTTATTTTTAATAATCAATATTATAAAGCAGGAGGAAACAGGAGAATTATAGCATGAGGTCTGACCTAATTTCTCTGTCATGCTGCTAAAGAGTATGTGAAAACGTCTCTTATTTTGCAGAAGTTGGATGGGGCTAATTAATTTAAGAAAAGGAAAAAAAGAGAGAGACACATGAAGTCCCTAGATCCTGCTAATGTTGCAAATGCAAAGCACAACTGTTTCCCTTCTTTTCTGAGACAGAAAGCTCCAAACTTCACCACTCCCAGGTGTTTTAGTGGATAATTCCTCAGTAAAAAGATCTTTCCTAGTTGTGCGTGCTGTAACTAAGGGTCTGTGCATGTTAACCAATAATGCAATAGAGAGCTGTTTATAACTCCATCCTCTATGGCAATCCTCAATGTGTTATTGTACAAAGGAGAATAATAACATTCAGAAAATAATATTTTGAGAGTCAAAAACTGGCTCCCAGTTCAACCTGGGAGACTAAATTTCCTAAACATAACAAAAGAATAGGTGCTTCTGTTCTGATAAGTCTCCATCCAGGCATTTATGAGATATTCAAGTAAGGAACTCAAACACTTACCACTACCATTCTGGAGTAGAATTTATTATGTTTCAGTTGTGCAGAAAAAAATCAGGCAGCAATCATATCTTAGATAAAGTTAAAAAAAATTTAATTAAAAAAGATAAGCAGAGAAATAACATTTTGCTAAAAAGTATCACAGTTAATAAAGTACTATTGATATTAAACATATATACACCAAATGGGATAGCATCCAAATTATTAAAGGAAAAGTTAAATGAGTTTTAGGAAGAAATAGAACAAAAAACTAGTAAGGGGACCCCAACTTCCCCTTTTGAAACTAGATAAATCTAACCAAAAAAGAGAAAGTTAAGGAGATGAATAGAAATCTCAGATAAGTTAGATATGAAAGACCTCTGGAGAAAATTTAATTGGAATAGAAAGGAATATACCTTTTTCTCAGTGGTAAATGGCACCTACACAAGAACTGACCATGTATTAGGGCACAAAAATCTCACAACCAAATGCAGAAAAGCAGAAATATTAAATTCATCCTTTTCAGATCACAATGCAGTAAAAATTACATTCAATAAAGGGGCATGGAAACATAGATTAAAAATTAATGGGAAACTAAATAATCTAATCCTAAAGAATGAGTGGGTAAAAGGACAACTCCTGGAAATAATCAATAATTTTATTAAAGAGAATGACAATGAGAAAACATGCCAAAATGTATGGGATGTAACCAAAGCAGTACTTAGAGAAAAATTTATATTTCTAAGGGCATACATCAATAAAATAGAGAAAGAGCAAAATATTGAATTAAGCATGCAACTAAAAAAAAACTAGAAAAAGAAAAAAATTAAATCCCCAATTAAATACCAAACAGGAAATCCTAAAAATCAAATTAGTGGTTAATGAAAATGAAAGTAAGAAAACCAGGAACTAGTTTTATTTGAAAAAATAAAATATATAAACCATTGATAATTTGACTTAAAAAAAAATAAAACCAAATTTCCAGTATTAAAGATAAAAATGGTGAATTCACCACCAATAAAAAGGAAATTAAAGCAATTACTAGGAAACCTTTTGCCCAATTGTATGCCAAGAAATCTGACAATCTAAATGAATAGATGAATATTTGCAAAAGTGTTAATTGCCCAGATTAACAGAAGGAAAAGAATACGAAAATAACCTCTTCTTAGAAAAAGAAATTGAATAAGCCTCAATGAGCTCCCTAAGAAAAAAATCACTGAGACCAGATGGATTCACAAATGAATTCAACCAAACATTTAAAGAACAATTCATTCCAATACTATATAAACTCTTTGGAAAAATAGGCAAAGAAGAAGTTCTACCAAATTCCTTTTATAACACAAATATGATGCTGATACCTAAACCAAGAGGAGCAAAAACAGAGAAAGGAAACTATAGCTCAATTTCTCTAATAAATATTGATGCAAAAATTTTAAATAATATACTAGCAAGGAAATTATAGCAATATATCATAAAGATCATACACTGTGACCAGGTGAAATTTATACCAGGAATGCAAGGCTGATTCAATATTACAAAAATATCACCATAATTGACTATATCAATGCCAAAAACAACAAAAAAATTATATTATTTTCTCAAATAATACAGAAAAAGCTTTTGACACAATACAACACATTCGTATTAAAAACACTAGAAAGTATAGGAATAAATGGAGCTTTCCTTAAAATTATAAATAGTATCTGTCTAAAACCATCAACAAGAATTACCTATAATGGGGATAAGCTTGAAGCATTCTCAGTACGATCAGGAGTGAAGCAAGGATGGCCATTATCACTACTATTAATCAATATTGCACAAGAAATGCTAGCTATAGTAATAAGAGAAGAAAAAGAAATTGAAGGAATTAGAATAGGCAATGAGGAAACAAAGCTATCACTCTTTGCAGACAATATGATGGTATACATGGAAAATCCCATAGAATCAACTAAAAAACTAGTTGAAATAATTAACAACTTTAGCAAAGTCACAGAACATAAAATAAACCCACATATATCATCAGCATTTCTATATTATTACCAAAAACATTCAGCGGCAAGAAATAGAAAGAGAAATTGCATTAAAAGTACCTATAGACAATATATAATATTTGGGAGTCTATTTCCCAAAATAAATCAAGGAACTATATGAACACAGTTATAAAACACAATTTCACTTAAAGTCAGATCTGAACATCTGGAAGAGTATTAATTGCTTGAGAGTAGGACAAGACAATATAATAAAAATGACAATTCCACCTAAATTAATTTACTTATGCTATGCCATACCATTCAAGTTATGAAAAAAATATTTTAGTGAGCTAGAAAACAATAATAACAAAATACATCTGGAAGAACAAAAGGTCAAGAATATCAAAAGACTCAATGAAAAAAATAGTGAAGGAAGGAGGCTTACCAGTACCAAATCTCAAATTGTTTTACAAAGGGGTAATCAGCAACACAATCTGGTACTGGCTAAGAAACAGAATTATTGATCACTGGAATAGATTAAGTACACAATACATAATAGTAAATTTCCATAATAATTTAGTGTTTGACAAACCCAAAGATCCAAGATTTTGGTATAAGGACTTACTTAGTATTTGAGAAAAATTGCTGGGAAAACAGCATGTCAGAAATGAGGCATAGACCAACATCTCACACCATATACCAAGATAAAATCAAAATGGGCACACAGACCTACTTAAAACATAAAAAGTAACACCATAAAACAATTAGGAGAGCAAGGAATAGTTTACCTGTCTGATCTATAGAGAAGCAAAGAATAAATCATCAAATAAGAGAGAGAGAGCATTATTAGATATTAAATGGATAAGTTTGATTGCATTAAATTGAAAAGGTTTTACACAAACAAAACCAATGTAACCAAGATTAGGAGGAAAGCAGCAAAGAGGGAAAAAATTAGAGCAACTTTCTCTGAAATAAGTCTCATTTCTTAAATATATAAGTTATATATGTATTTATACAACTATATATTTATAGTTATATGAAAAAAATGCTCTAGATCACTATTGATTGGAGAAATGCAAATTAAAACAACTCTAAGGTACCACCTCACATCTATCAGATTGACTAATATGACAGAAAAGGAAAATGACAAGTGTTAGAGGAGATGTGGGAAAACTGAGACACTAATGCACTGTTGGAGTTGTGAACTGGTATAATTGAGAAGCTAATTACTGATGATTAACATCAGGGAAAATACAACAAAATGAAAACTCAAGTTGATAGCATTACAATCATTCCAACCTTTCAGAGTCACTCTGAGTTTGCTTACATAGCGCTCCTTGATATGGAAGCTCAAGCAGTTAGGAAGATTAAGCCTAGAGTCTAGTCACATTATTACACTGTGTGATGCCTTCTATGTGCCAAAAGGTGACTATTTAGATCTCTTGTCTTACCCCCCAAAAAAAGAGTCAGTGAGAACTGCTCCCATTTTCTGGTATGCAGATTAGGGGCATGTATCTTGGGTTAGCAAAGTCAAGCCAGAAAAACAAAACAAAACAAAAAACAGCTCAAAACCTCAAAAAGGATTGTATTGATTTTATGTAGAAGAAAAATATCACATGGTAGAAATGGCCTTTAAGCTGTAATCAGAAGACTTGTGCTGGAGTCTCGCCTCCAGGACTAGTGAGCTGTGTTATCCTGGGCAACTCAATTAACTTCTCAGAGTATCCTCAGTTGTAAATAGAGGCATACTGTTACTTGTATTATATACTCATGAGGAGAATTGTAGGTTCAAGGGAGAGAATGATTTTGAGTTCATTTTATAAACAATAAAACACAGTATAAATGAGAGGGTAGAACCAAGTTGGTGGAGTAGTAGGAAGCAGTAGGAAGCACAGTGAGCTTCCCCTCACATATACCCTGGTCCAAAATAGATAGACAGACAGACAGGCAGACAGAGAGAGAGAGAGAGAGAGAGAGAGAGAGAGAGAGAGAGAGAGAGA